>NW_007733211.1:95107-98229 GCF_000696425.1 Galeopterus variegatus
AATGGGGAATCAAGGTAATACTTTTTTCTCTTTCATTCTTGCCTCCCCAATAGAACCTTCCCTCAAAACAAGTATTTAATTTAGACAAACACATGTTTAAAGATGCTTTAAA
Organism: Galeopterus variegatus; assembly: GCF_000696425.1. Taxonomy (NCBI): domain Eukaryota; kingdom Metazoa; phylum Chordata; class Mammalia; order Dermoptera; family Cynocephalidae; genus Galeopterus; species Galeopterus variegatus. The sequence goes on from NW_007733211.1 coordinate 95,220, forward strand.
AACAATATTTTATTTTTAGTAGGTAAATGCTGGAATTGGTAGACTAAGATCTGATTAAGTCCTCAACAAGAACAAAAATGATCATTACAGATTATATTTACATATAATTTACATTTCCAAAAGCAGGCCGGCCCGTTAGCTCACTTGGAAGAGCTTGGTCCTGCTAACACCAAGGGCATGGGCTCAGATCCCTGTACAGGCCAGCCCCCCCCAAAAACAAAAGCAAATGCTTCACCAAAGTTCTTTGTTGACTGCAAATATTTCAACCTCAATATATTGGCTAAGTTGGGTTCTTACTGAGAAGAGCAAAGGAGCTAAAGTTTTGTCCTAACTTGAAATCTAAACACAGCCGTGTGAATTCATGGAGAACAAAGGGTTGTAATCAATGCTGGCCAAAGTAGCAGTATGAGTCTTTGCCTGCTGTATAAGAAGACAATTTGTGAATTGGCACACTGCTTCTCTTTCTGGTATAAATCAGTCAGCATTAGTGGAAAGTACTCCAATTTTTGGCTTTACATAAACCCCTAAAAATGTACAATTTATAAAAATAAAATAAAATATATAGAAAGTGCCCCATCTAAACTGGCATTATAGCTCTGGGCTTCCCACTACACAAGGTCCAAAAAAAAAAAAAAAAAAAGAGTATGTTTGGAAAAACAAAAGAAATATAATAATATTTTAGAATAGAGTTAGGAAATGCTTTCTTCTTGCACACCCTACATGACCACGTGAAAGTCAGCAAGCACTACTTTCTATAGGTTAGTGTCACACTGTCAACACCAACCAGTGACTCTAGCAGTGAGGGGTGGAGTTACTCCCAGAACAATACAAGTTTTCAGCAACTGGGTAAGGGTAGGGGTGAGAGGGATTCTGTACTACACGCCAGGCAATCTTCTAAGCATGTAACACCAAGATAGGCATGAGATTAAATTACTTAATACAGTCACTCATTACATTTCAAAAAAGAAGCTGTTCATTAAAATGGACCTCAGATGGTCCCCACTGTGAAGGGCACTATGTTTCCTTCTTCTCTCAGGCTAAATGTCAGTTGAGAGGGGGTTCTGCCAATCACAGGCACTTGGGCAATGCCAACAAGGCTTTTATTTCTAAAATATGTGAGAAATAAACTGGCAAGTCTTGAGCACACACTGAGCTTCTTAGGAGATTAATGGTCACAAAAAATAAAGCCTAGGCTGGCACCATTGTTTTGTGTTTTTTGGTTTTCGTTTTCTATTGCTCCAAAATGTGCCACAGCCTTTTCCAGAAAGTTTCAATTGGCCTGCTGGTTTGGCTGGGTGGGGTGGTAGAGACAAGAGTAATATATCTATTGGAAGAAAAGCTTATGGAGATTATAAATGAGAAAACTCTTGGAGATTATATCTAATCATCGGAAAGTAAGAACTCTGTATACACATGATTAAAAACTGCCATCAGGGAGAGATTCCAAAATTCTGAATGCCTCTGCTTACACATACAGAATTTTAGGATTTGAAGATGTTTTTCACATTCAAAACTAAATATGATATTTATAGAACATAGAATAGTCATCCTTATTTTACAAATGAGAAAAGGTAGCTTCTATTTTGGTTCCCCCAGCTAGTAGGAGTTAAGGAAGATTTTAAATTGCAGCCAGTGATCCCCTGACTTTTTAAATCAGTCCAATAAAGGAATAGGTTCATATGCAACTCACAATCTACTATGGCAGTCTTCAAAACTTTTAGTTGTCTAAGAAAGGGTTATTGTTTGTATTACTATAAGATCCCAGCCTATATTATTTTATTTAGTTTATTAGACTTAGAACCTTGAGCAAATCACTTAATCTATCAAAGCCTAAGTGTTTGGGTTTTAAAACAAAAATAAAGCATCTATGGAATAGAGCATTTAACAAATATTTATTGACCACTTACTACAATTTGGGCAGTATGGTGGGCTGGGAGGGTACCATGAGACTGGCATGGTCACTGCCCTGATAGAGCACTAAGATTGCAATCAGAACTCTGTAAGGTGTGTAACCTAGGGCAAGTCACATAATTCTTTTGAGCCTCGGTTTCCTCATCCATAAAATGGGAATGAGCCCACTCACCCATACGGCTTCACAGATGGTAGATTTGAGAGTTCCTCCAAGTGTGTGCTCTTTTGTAAAACTTTCAGGGAATATTGGTTGCAGCTATTGATCCCATTCTAGCCTTTGCTGCAGGGGTACAGAGTATATCAAATGATATAATGGTTATAAAAGCTTTTTGTAAACTTCAAAGAGCTTGACAAATGCAAAGCTGCCCATGGAAGAGTATGTAACAAAGCATGGCTGGTCAAGAACAAGGCAATGGCAGTGTTTTTATGTGACTGCTAGGAAGGGGCTCAGCTCCAGATAGAAGCCCCAAGCCTCATTCATACCTCTTCTTTCTCACGTCCATTTTAGCAAACAGTGATCAGCACAATAAATATTGTTCAATGGATGGACAGATGGATGAATGGATGCATACACACATGGGTAAGAAAGATCAGAAAAGTTAGGGTACAGCTTCTGGCTTTCATAGTTCTCCTATCTTTCACATCCATCTTATTCTAAGGCTTAAAAAGGTTTTAAAAATGCTTGAGTTTTCAGAGTTATTAATCCAATGTTCAAACCAATATACCTCCAGCTACTATGCTATTAATAATTAGGCTCTATATTCTCTTTAACAGCGTTGGGGGCTGGGTCACGAAGGTATATTGTACACAGAACCCACCCTCATATCAAAGCAAGAAGAATAAAATGTGTGTACAGTGTGACGTAACTAGTGGCAGAGCATGCTCTGTCACTGAAGAAGTACACATGTCACAACATCCAGTCCCTGAATGAAATAATGATGTTAACAATAGCAACTCCCACTGCTGAGGTGGCTATGTGCCAGAGACTGTGCAAAGTGAAAAGGAAGTCTACATGGTGTTTTCACCAATTCTGTCATGAGGCAATTACTGTCCTCTTTAGCCCAACATCATCTTATGTATGGTAGAACCAGAAAGGCAT
>NW_007733211.1:98768-100162 GCF_000696425.1 Galeopterus variegatus
AAAAACAAACAAAAACTCAGCTCTTTGAAACTCTGAAGATTTGTTCTTCAATACCACATCAATCTTCTCCATAAGGGAGGGAAGCAGTCACAAAACTGCTATTAGCATATATGCCCAGGGGAACGTCTGGTCACAGTATGTACAGAACAGGCGTAAGAAGACCAGACTCAGAGCCCAAGAGACAGCACTTCAAACACCTAGGGAGTCGGGGAGTGGATAGAATGAGGTCATAAAGGGAAGAGGGAAAATAATGGAAGCTGTGATATGTGAAACATTTATGAAAAATAGTATCAATTAATACTGAGGGATAAGGAGGATAACACAGCAGGAGAAATAGCTGTCAAGACAGATTGAGATGAGGCTCTGGAAGCTTGAAGTTAGCAAACGTGAATAACTTATTTCACACTTGAAATAAGCAATAATTGTGAAATGAACGAGATTCATTAACATATGACCTGTTGCCACACCTTCTAACCTCCTCTAAGGACTGATCTATCTTTTCCAGCCTGGCCCAACACATCACAGTCATATTGGAACTAGGTGCAGAAGAGGTGCACAGGTTTTAAGTTCTCGTCTCTGATATTCCTTGCTCCCCCGAGCAGCTGGAACAGCCCGATGTACCTTTTNTAATCAAAAAGACAGTGAATAACAAATGCTGGTGAGGGTGTGGAGAGAAGGGAATGCTCCTACTGTTGGTGGGACTGTAAATTAGTACAACCACTATGGAAAGCAGTATGGAATTAGTACAGCCACTATGGAAAACAGTATGGAGGTTTCTCAAACAACTAAAGATAGATCTTCCATATGATCCAGAAATCCCTCTTCTAGGTATATACTCAGGGGAATGGAAATCATCATGTTAAAGGGATACCTGCACTCCCATGTTCATCGCAGCTCTGTTTACAATAGCCAAGACATGGAACCAACTTAAATGTCCACCAGTGGATGATTGGATAAGGGAACTGTGGTATATATACACCATGGAATACTACTCTGCCATAAAAAAGAATGAAATTCTCCCATTTGCAACAACATGGATGAGCCTGGAGAAACTTATGTTGAGTGGAAAAAGCAAAGCACAGAGGGGTAAATATTACATGTGCTCACTCATAAATGGGAGCTAAGAGAGAAAGGAAGGAAGTAAAGAAAGACCACAGTGGTGTGTTGGACTTGCAGAGGGAGAGAACATACCTAGGGATACAAAATGAAGTGGGGGGGTAGGGGGAGAGGGAGGGAGGATGGGGATAATTGTGTGGGGACACGGGGTGCAAATGCAAGGTATACAGCCAGTATGAATCTGGCCTTCACATCTTGGGCACAAGGAGGTGAAAATCAGCTTTTTATCTCATGAATATTCATAACCAATAAAAAATTAAAATTAAAAAAAATAAAAA
>NW_007733211.1:101350-103749 GCF_000696425.1 Galeopterus variegatus
TTGAAATAAGCAATAATTGTGAAATGAACGAGATTCATTAACATATGACCTGTTGCCACACTTCTAGCCTCCTCTAAGGACTGGATCTGTCTTTGCCGGCCTGGCCCAACACATCACAGTCATATTGGAACTAGGTGCAGAAGACGTGCACAGGTTTTAAGTTCTCGTCTCTGGTATTCCTTGCTCCCCCGAGCAGCTGGAACAGCCCGATGTTCCTTTTCTGCTCAGTATCCACCTCTGTCCACAGTGGGGACAACCATAAACATGCATTGTCATTGCCAGCAACTGCACAAGCAAGTTTCCTGATGCTCTGTTTGTCCGTTTTTTCTCAGAAACTGAAGGTGACATGTATGTCATATATTGTTTTAATCAAAAAGAGAAATGTACTGATGCATTTCCAGAGTGAAATGTTATGTGCATGAAGGCTTTTGCTCCAGTGGCAAATGTGAGAAAAAAAAAATGCTCAAAATAAATTTATACGTAAGAACGAGACTACCTCTGTGTAAACAAAATATTGATGTGATTTAAATTTAGGGCAGCTGGAGAGAAAACCTGCATAATTAATTGTTTAATAATTTTGGCACAAATCCTGCATTTTAAGCTCAAATATATCCATTAATATTCAGGGTATTGACTCTAATTACTGCTTCTGTCATAAGTAATATGGTCAGGTAAATGGGGGGGGGTGGTCCTGTCACACCTGTCTGTGCAGACCTGCAGCCTTTTCCTTATGTAACAGTGGTAATGTCAATGCCAGTCCTGGCACCTTCACCGCTCTCCCCTACCCCTACCACTACTGCTCTTCCAGTCAATGCATGAGATGAAGCTAATATGGATTCTCTCCTGAGTCATGCATCTGAAACCATTAAAGTGATTTTTTAAATGAGGCAAAAAAAGAGGCTTAGGGAATTTCAATGCATTTAGCTGCAAGCTGGGATGGATAGGATTTCAGCACGGATGCTTTTCCCTTTGCTGACTAAATATTGGAAAGTTTCAGCTTTTTATAAATGACAAGGTGTCCCCCAGCCAGGGAGAGCTAAGACTCAAAATATGTCTAAAAGCAAATGTGTTATTTCCTTCCTCTCCTCCTCAGATCAGCTGCTTCAACTCCTCCGCTTAGTCTGCCAGCGGAATCTTCATCCTCCCAGTCATCCAGGTTCAAAACCCTTTTTAACTCATTTGTTTCCTTTCTTCCCACATTTAGCCAGTGAGACTGCCCTGTCCATTCTCCCCTCACAGGCTTTCATCCGTGACCTCTGTTCCACCCCTCTTGCCTCCGCTGGGGTCAGACTGTGAATATTACCCCACACCTGGATGGCTGCAATGGTCTCGCAGGCTGCTTCTTACCTTCTCAGTTCATCCTGGCATTGCCTCCAAAATAGCATCCCTAGAACACCACTGAGGCACTCAATTCAGGAACACAGTGTGAGCAGTGCTTCTAGATGCTTCAAAGAACCCAGACCTGGGTGCAGCTGGTAATGTCAGCTGAACCACCCTCTGCAGGGACCCCATTTTCTCCTGCTCTCAGTGTGCTTATGTCCCTTTGGCTGTCCAGCTCAATACTGCTTTAGTTGTTAGATTTTCAGGCTACGGGCATTTAAAGTTCAGAGAATACCAATCGGAATGGGATGATATAGTCAGGGAAAATATCATTAGGGAAGGGGGCTTTGATGGGAAGCTAGGATGTGAAAAGATGGAAGAAAGTCTGAAGGGCATTCCCAGTGGAGCAAGCAACAGAACCCAACGGGGAGGTGGGAATGAGCAGATACTTGCTGAGCAGGCACACAACTGCGTCACTAGTGCGATTTGTCCGATGAATTCCCTTTGCCACATCACTTTGACTTAAACTGGTGTCTCGAGTGTCCTTTCTTCCCATTCCCCACCGAAATGCTAATTAATATGGTAAAAATATTTAAAATCCTGAGGTTACTACAGTGAAGAGAGACCACAAATATTTTCTAGATGAACTTATCCATCTGTGCTTGCAAAAGACACTTGATGATTTATCGTCCTATTTTTGGCATATTGCATCCTTCTTTGAATCCTTTTACTTCCCTCCTTGCTCTCCAGGTCTGTGAAAAATCACAGGTATCATTTATCTCATACTTTCTAAGAAAATATCATAGCTAATGTAACTACATAAGTTAATAAAACCTCCTTTCTTCGTCATATCACGACTTCTCCCTGGATTCCCCAGTTTTGTTAGGCTGAGGTCCCCCAATCCAGACAAACTGGAGAAAGTCATATGAACCTCTAATCTGTCACATGAGCCCCCATCCTTAACTCAATGTTCTGCATGAGCAGTAAAGGCAATGTGGCCATTTGAATGATCTGAAAATAGGGGAGGAAAAGAAATCACTTCTATAGCTTTTGCAATCATTAGTAGAAGTTTATACTAT
>NW_007733211.1:105349-106114 GCF_000696425.1 Galeopterus variegatus
GGGCCCGAGGTCTGAGTTCTGGTTAATGTGGGTGATAATATTTATTTACTGCAGCTGCTGTTGTGAGGATTTATCTAAATATAGTATTTAGAACACTCAGCATATAGCCTGGCACAGAGCAAGCACTTAAAAAATATTGGTTGTCTTTACTGTTTGTTATTATTATCATTAGCTATTTTTGTAAAGTGAATTCCATTTTCTCTTTCCTGCTGTACTCCTAACTACAATCTGTAACTAAATGCTTCCTTTCACTGCAATTCAAAGATGCCATGGAGCCCAACCTGTTAGTGTACATGCAACATCTTCATATCCCTGAAATAAGCCATGTAAAGCAGAATGGAATGTTAGAAGGCCTCTGCAGACCGCATTGAGTGCCACACAGACACCTATACCCAGGAGAAGCACGTGTCATGTGGTCATTGTAAGTAGGCAACATTCTCTCTTTCCCTTGAGGCTGGTGAGCAGAATGAATGTTCCAAAATGCATTTCTGGTCAGCTTTGAAACACCTGAGGACAGGTGTCTTGTCATTTCAGGAATGCACAACTCTTCAAACAAATAATGAAACAAAAGAGAACAGGTACTGGGAGAGAGGGAAAGGAAGTTTCCCAGTCACATCATCCTGCTCAACCCAACCTCTCCTATAGAATTCTTTCCAGTTGCTCAGGTCATGCCCAAAATCCAGTCAGTCAGAGAGAGGTGAGGCTGCCCCAAACTGTTTAATCCTTCTCTATGCATTGATATCTTTCCTCAGCGGTAACTAAGCA
>NW_007733211.1:106699-113960 GCF_000696425.1 Galeopterus variegatus
ATCTAAACATAATGTTAATCCATTATCATTTTCAGCAAGATTTTCTGAAGGATCCAGGTTCAAGTCCTGGTTCTGCCCCTTACTGGCTATTTGACGTTGGTAACTTAACCTCTCTGGATCTTGGTTTCCCCATTTGTAAAATGGGGCCATTAAAAGTCCCATTCATGGAGTTATTATGAAGATTAAATGAGAAAATGCACCTTAAGACACAGCACCTGGGACATAGTAAATCCTCAGTACAGGTGAACTTATTATTCTTATACAGCCCTGAATGAGACAGGTAAAATTCTGCCCCAGATGCCAGCGTAGATCAGCTTTGCAACACCTCTTAGGCTATTATGCTGTGAAGACTTGGAAGGGCTAATAATTTTTTACTATTCATTTCCATCTCTTCCCCAGGTGTCTTACTATGAAGAATGACAAGATTATGTCCTATATTATATTCCCACCATTTAAGAGGATCTACCACAAGATTCAACTCAACAAACTAACCTTGCATAGATTTTGTTTGCTAGACACGTGTGGCTCTGTGAACGAAAAATTGAACACATGCTGTCTCCTTTTGACAAGTAGAGGTATACTGAATGTGATATGTACCTAAGTTTGTGTTTTTCACTGGGTCATTTGTGAGGAAATTCCACTACCACCTCTCAAGTATATAGTAAGGCCCCAGGCAAAGTCAGTACATGCACAGATCCTCTGACTTGGCCTTTCACTCTCTAAATTGACTGTTCCTGTGACTACCCAAGTGTCCCCTCTAATTGCAGTCTAAAGCACCTTAATGAACTCTGCCTGCTGATGTAGCAGGAACATTGGTGTGAGATTTTCTCAAAGTTTGACCAAAAGAACCAGGTAACAACCATTTTTGTCTTAAAATGAGCAGCCCACTCATAACAAATGAAGTGTATAAGTGGCATCCAAGCCAGGATAGTCAAATGAAGGGCAGGCAGTTCATGAGGTAAGAGATACCGAGACCACAAAACCAGCACCACATTAGTGTCCACAGAAGAAAGGACCACAAATCTGAAACTTCTTTCCCTGGTATCTCAGACCCTTCAGCCCTGAACTGGTCTCTGAAAACCCTGCTCAGGTGGTTCTGGGGTTCTCAGTCTTGTCCCTGAGCCATGAAGATATGCAGCATCTACATTCCTGCCCATAAGCAACACAAACTCTGCTGATATTACCAGAGAGAAGTGACCCGTGTCAGCTGAGCAGTGACATAGGCTGATGAGGCAAGGGAGATGAATGCCAGCTGTAATATTACAGCCAAATAGAGTTGTTATTGGTGGAACAAATATATATAGAACATCTGCTGAATAGGACAAGTATGTCCCAGCCATCACAGAGTTTATGGATCAAGACTGAGAAATAGGTATTTACTATCTTGTAACTAGGATATAATATGCAAAGCTGCAGTGTCACCAACTCCAGGAGGAGGTGTCCAAGGGAGTTGTGCAACACCCTCTCCCTAATTGTTGGAGCACAGAGGGAAAGTACCTAAGCCAGGCAGAAGGTGTAAGATAAGCCCCCAAGAGAGAGTCACAGCTGCTTTGGGACATCAAGAATCAGTAAGAGTTGGCCAGGCAGTTGGGTGGGGGATGGGATGGAGGATGAGTTTGGGGGTGGGAAATGTATTTCAATCAGAGGGAAGAGTGCATAAAAAGTAAGATGAGCAGATAAGGCAATATGCCCAGTACATAAATTGTGGGAAGGCAAGGGCATCACAAAAGGTGATGGGGACCCAAACTCTGGAGGAGATTGGCCCAATCCCACCTTGGCCTTAAGAAAAAGGAATTGCAAAGGCCATAGAGTTAGAGAAGTGTGGTTGTTAAGAGCATAAACCCTAGAGTAAGTGCTACCTGGTCTCGAATCTCTGGTACACTGCTTTCTTGCTGTGTGACCTCGGGCATGTTACTTCCCATTTTTAAGCTTTGGTTTCCTTCCTCTGCAAATAGTATCTCCTTTGAATACAAATAGTATCTCCTGGATGGCTGTGAGTATTAAACAATATAGTGCATGTAGAAATGATTGGCACAGGTCTGGCCAACAGCACATGGGAGAGACTATCATTAGTATTATTAGAAATTCAGAAAGTTTGCAATGGACCTCCTCAGTCTTCTAGTTTGGGGCCTTTTTTCTCCCTAAATAAAAACTCAAAAAACAACCATGCTAAATTATGTGATTGATGACAACTTCAAGTGTTGCACCTTCAGGGGATTTCTGTTAAAGTTTGCAATGGACCTCCTCAGTCTTCTAGTTTGGGGCCTTTTTTCTCCCTAAATAAAAACTCAAAAAACCACCATGCTAAATTATGTGATTGATGACAACTTCAAGTGTTGCACCTTCAGGGGATTTCTGTTTTAAAAGGCATCAAAGTCTTAAACTAACAGGGTTGAGCTCCTTTGGGAGAATTTGAGACAGCTTGTAGGGGATATTTTAGGGGAGTAAATGCTCAGAAATTAATCATTCTAGGCAAGCAGTTCAATTAACATGGCTGAGGCTGATGGCATTTTGAGTTAACTACATTAGAAGTTACTGTTTTACCTGTGAGATCCTGGGGAACTCCTTGGACTTTATGGCAATCTAGCTCATCTCTAGCATTTTCTTTTTATACCTCTGAAAAGTGAGAAATGGCACTGTTGGGCCACAGCCATTTCTTTGGTAGCTGGCCAGCTCTTAAAAGGCCTATGTAGAGAACATAAAAATCTTTAAATTGGGACATTATCTGATGCTCAACTCTGGGAGCAACCCTCCTCAGTTCTGTATGCAGCCTTCTTTGTCTCACTACTGTAACTCGCTTTTTCAATAAAAATGAATAAATATGAGTACATACATACATAAATAAATGAAAGAAAAGATGGCAGTTTCTCCTGCCATGCTACTGTGAGAATAGTTAATGCCATCTGAAGTGAGAGCTTCGATAGCTTCAAAAGGAATAGATGAGAGTTCCAGTCAAGATGGCAGAATAGACGGTCCCCAGCATCACTCTCCCCCACAAATCAACCAATTTACAACTATAAAAATGTAACAACAGCCAAGCTGGGGCCATTGGAGCTCAGGAGAAGAGGAGGAGAGACTATGGAGTTCATGAAGGAGGGAGAAATCATGATGAGAGAAAGAAAAAACACTCGGGGCGTTTCGGGCTGCGGCCACTTTAAGGCTCAAGCTGATGAGTACATGGAGCAAGAGCTGGCAGAAGCCACAGCTGTGCCCTTCAGATGGAGTTGTTTTGAGGTAGCAGGGGAGAAGAGGACTTTGGTGGCCCCCAGGACAGCAAAACCACTAATAGTGTTCTCGTGGACCCACGCAGGAGCTAGGAGCAAGAACAGCTGAAAAAGGGAAGCCATTCAGAGGCCAGTGAGTCATTGCAAGGGACGAGTGCAGGGCCTGTCACATGGGAAGTGTTTGGAGCACAGGCAGCGGGGGAGACAGGCCCACCAGGAGAACACTGGGACACAGCAAAGACAGCCAATCTGCCCCTCAATCAGCACAGGACCACTCAGAGGAGACTGGTTGGGAATGCAGAATTGCATGGGGTGCAGTTTGATGAAAAAACTCAGACCCAGATCAGAGTTTCTATACAACCCAGGTGCACAGGGTCTCTAGAGAGCTGGAAGTACCTATGAGATCAACTGTTAAACCCTGAGCTGCACAAAAAGGCTTCCCTAAGGAAATAGCACCAAAGCAGGAATTTAGCTCAACCACACAGCTCAAGTACTGGTTTCCACAGGAAGTTCCTGTGTTTTAGAAGTAAGCAAAGGACAAAAAATTAGTTCTGGCCCAGGCACACCACTAGAGCCTCGGGGCCTTCCAGGGGACCTGAGGTATGGAGCCGGGGACTGGACCCCCAGCCCGCAACCAGGCACACTGCCAGCACCTTGGGGACCCACCCAGGGTCTCGGGGTATGGATCTGCAGACTGGAACCCTCACAACCAGGCACACTGCCAGTGCCAAGGAGCATGCCCAAAACATCACCTCCATGTGGGTGGCCCACCACAGCCACCACAATAACCATGGGTGCTGTGAAAGTGGCTAGATATCACAACTACCACACATATGGTCCACCTACCACTGGAGTGCATTGACACAAGGAGAGTCACCAGCAGAGATAAAGAAGAGGATGTCTCTCTCCACAAAGCTCATTCCAGAGTGACAGATGAAGCCTCTGTTCTGTGATAATATTGGGGGACCTGATCACATCTCTCAGCATTGGACAGATCATCTAGGCAGTAAATCAACAGAATAACCATTACTCTTTCAGAAGGAGAAAAGAAATCTAGGGTTTTCAGGGGTGGGAAGGGGAGGGAGAAGGGGATAGGGAGAGATTGGACAAGGGGCATAAAGAATAAGTATAATTTGTAACAATATACATACTAGTAATATTGATTTGATCCACATATGTCAACATTGAATCCCAATAATATGTATAATCAATTATGATTCAATAAAAAAGGAGGGGGGGAATAGATACAGGCCAGAACTGGATAAAAAAGGAGGGGGGGAATAGATACAGGCCAGAACTGGTTGGGGAGAATCTTTGGTAACATTATGAACCAGCTGTAGACTTAGACATTACCTAATGTTTGCTTACACCTTCCTGGGTTGGAAGATAGAGGCTGCGATTACCATGAAAACCACCTCACTCCTGTTTGCTGACCAGCAGAGAGAACCTGATAACTCTCTGGACATAAGAACCTTAGGCAAGTCCCAGTGAGGGGTCTGCGTCAGCTTAATTTACTCATCCATCCATTCAGCCACCACTGGCCCCAAATCTGGGAATACCGGGGTGGACAAGACATGACTTCTCCCTGGAGAGATCCCCATTTGCTAGAGAGATGACCTCTCTTAATAATCTCTTATTTTAACATGACCCCTGATATTTTATAAAACCCTATCTTGTTTCATCCCCATGAAATCAACATGGCAAAGAAGATCATCCCATTGTATAGGTTAGCAAACTGATGCTGAGAAAATTCAGGTGACTTATTTGTGTGTTAAACAGAGAGACAAGGTGTGGTAGTTACAGAGGAGGAAGTGTGGATTCAGAATAAGAGCGAGGTATAAGCCCTGGCTTCACTGCTATGCCATAATCTAACCTTAAGTAAAACGTCTCTCAACCCCAAGCCTCAGTTTCATCCTTTATAAAAGGAGTGTGGGGACATAATTTTTAAAGGCACATCAGGCTCTGAAATTCTCAGCTCTTTGTCTAAGTGGTAGGGCTAAGGGAACTAGATCTTGGATGTCTCCTATTGAAAAAGAGAGAACGAAGCAACTGTTTATTTTGATCCAACAGACAAGAGGCTTGGGGGTTCAGTTTCAGCACATGACTTTGCCATGTAGCAAGGTGGCGTAGTTTTTTCATGGAAATAGTTTAAAGGTTTTTTACATTGTGTGGAGTTTACCCATCTCACCTCATATGTTATATCCAGATTTCCCTCTCGGAAAAACAAATGCCCCAGACAAACTCAGAAACTCCAGATACTTTTTTGGTATGTATCAAAAATCCAATTGCAGGCAGTGACACTGTGGAAGTGTGTGGGTTTGCATGGTCGGCAAAACTTACGGTTGGACTTCATCTAAACATTTCATTTGTTTGGGTTTTTAATAAGCAAATTGCTTTGGCCACAGACCATGGCAAATTGGCAAGTTGAATGCTTCGTAGATCTGAGAATGTGTCTGGATGTGCTAAGCAAATCACGTAATGATGATGACCCAACAATGTGGCCCTGAGGTGGGGTGCACACTGAAGCAATCATCAGGAGATTGTTATTTTTGATAGGGCATTGTTGGATCAATGGACCATTCACAGCAGGAAGCCACCATGGTCTATTCTGGGTCCACTTTTATTTTCTCCTTTTATAAGCCTATTACTCAATTTCATATGAATTGGCATATTCATTCTGTATGATGATAATATCATTATGTGCTGATAAGTTTATAGATAGTATTTATGATCCACTAAAATCCATTTCTGAGGAATATTCTGGGCTGCTTTTCTGAATAATAAATTAGTTTTAAATACTAAAACTACTCAAGCTGTGCAATTTGGAAGCAGGAGCTTTATACAGGGATATGGAAGCTGTTCTTTTTATCTGATTGAAATAACCTAGTGTTCTCTGGTTTAACAATGAATTAAGATGCACAAAAGAGTAGGATAAAATACTACAAATCCAAATGAGACAAAGGCATGCCGGTGATAGAGGCGTCTTCCTGTTTCATGGCTGGCCCATGTGCTCAATTCAGTGAGAAGACAGCATTGGTTTAGTCTTCCATAGCTAGTGCTAGATCTCTTGGTTCTCCCCATTTAAGATCAGGAGATTGGATTTTCAATCTGAGAATCGAGTCTCACGTGGAAGTACTGACAAATCTAAGTAGAAGGCATCCCCTATCATTTTCTATGTTCCCAGCTTGATTCTTGGAAGACAGGGACTTACACAGTCCTGACTCCTGGGCAGCACAGGCTGGGCTTCCAGGGGCATCAGAGGCATTAATGTGGCCTTGTACTAGTCATCCCAAAGGATTGCAGTTGGACCACTTAATAGAAAAGGAGAGAATCTATTAATACCCCCCAGTGAGTAATATCTCTACTTTTTTTTTTTTTTCCATGTCCAGCAACGGATCGCAACCCTCAGTGTCGCGCCCACACCGGACCAGGACCGGCAACGGGATCGCAACCCTCTGTGTTGCAGCTGCACCTCGCTCAGCCAGTGAGCGGGAACAGGTCTGTATGTGGGATCCGAACCCTCGGCAGGAGCGCCGCCGCGCTTCCCAAGCGGCGCACTGTAGCAGTGTGCCACCCGGCCGGCCCCAATATCTCTACTTTTATACAGAATGTTGTGGTTTCCTTTCCTACTATCTTTTGGATTCACATGTCAGTTCTGAGAGAGAGTTGAAACAAAGAATATTATATTCATATAAAAAGTGAAAGAAAAAAAAAAAAGTCCAGAGAACTCAATCACAGAACAGGAGGACAACTGCAATGACAGTGGATGTGGTGGTAGCTACTACTACTCTACTAGGTATTGGGCATTTACTCCAGACATCAGGCATTATAGGTGTTATATCTGAATCATTTTATTCACTATTACAATAGCCTTAGTAGGCTGATCCCATTTTATACATAAAGAAAATTTATAGATAAAGAAAAGTAAATAAAATCTCATTAGACTGGAATTCAGTATTCCCAACTTTTACCCCAGTGAACCAAGACTTTTTCCACTGAACCAACCTTTTATAATGTCTTTTATTTATTTTTTGTTT
>NW_007733211.1:114797-115471 GCF_000696425.1 Galeopterus variegatus
ACTAATAGTAACTGTCATGTCCCATGGCAACATGCACAGAATTTTACAAGCATTAGCTCATTGGAGTGTCAAAACAACCCCATGAGGTTGACCTCATTACTATATTCATTTTACTGTTGAGGATCTTGAAGCTCAGGAAAGTACAGTAATTTTTACTAAAGAAGACAGCCAATAATACCAGAACCAAGATTCAATTTGAGGTGGGACTGCTTCTGGAGTTTATTCTCCTAACTTCCCAGTATAATTCCTTTTCTCTTCCCAGCCCATTAATTTTTTAAAAGCCTAGATCTGGAACACACAGGGTAAGAAGTTTTCTCTCAGCCTGTGTGTAACCTGTCTACCTCTGGGCCTCAGATTCTCCAACTTCACAATGCACAGTTGGGGCTTTCTAGAGGCTACTCACATTTCTTCTCACATGGCCCACTCCATCTGCAAACTAGGAATGACATGTCTAGTTCTCCTAATCCTCTAAATCTCCTTTACTTTCTTTTCTTCCTCTTCTCTAGCTTCTCTAGCCATCAGCTAGAGAAAGCTCTCTGCTCTTAGGGCTCATGATTAGGTCAGGCCTGCCTGGGTGATTTCCCTACGCTAAAGTCAACTATGGCATAGAACGTAACATGATCAAGGGGAAAGTAGCTTGTTCCAGAGATTAAAGCAGGATGTCTTTTGGGGCT
>NW_007733212.1:0-704 GCF_000696425.1 Galeopterus variegatus
GGTTAATAGACACAAAAAATGATAGCAATGATGTATTTGCTAATTATCCTGGTTTGATCATTGCATATGTACACAAATATTGATGGTCAACTCTGCACTCCTGAAATACGTATAATCCATATGTTTCAGTAAAGAGTAAAATAAAGTAACCTAAGTAATTCAGTTTAGTTTGTATTTTGTTTAGTTTCTTTAGTTTGATTTTTGTTTTTGTTTGATTTGAGGAGATATTTTCAAATATCCTAGACCCTGTGTTTTCTGTGATGTGAATATCCAGATATCCAGATTCCAGGGGCAGCAGATTGCCCACACCTAAACAGTAGGAATTATATCTGAAGAAAAATTTAGGGATGAGTATATTTACCAAGTTATGCACTTACTGATCATATGGTATAAAAAAGGCATATATTTAATATCAAGATTTTTAAACAATGTGGGAAAAAAACTAATTACAATTATGCTAATAGTTCTAGTTAAAATAAAATAATTATTATGTCACTACTATAATAAAAGCTCCTGAGCAACTGGGAAATAAGAATCTCTATTCTCATAGAATTTCAGGAAAATTCTTCTTTGGAGACAAACATGCTGAGGTAGAACTTATTCATTTTTTATTGAAATTTTGGGAAGGCTCACTGGCAGAAAAAACAGTAAGCCAAAGAAATGAGGTAGCAAAAGTCTCATTTAGTGTAATGAACAATCTGAAA
>NW_007733212.1:5409-7330 GCF_000696425.1 Galeopterus variegatus
AATAATCATATACATTGTATATTGACAAAATAAAAATTTAACGAAAAAAAAAAAAAAAGATGAATCAAAGAACTTAATGAAAGAGCCCAAATCATAAAGCTCTTAGAATACTATAAATATGCAAATCTTTGTAACCTTGGATTGGTTATTGGTTTCTTAACTGTAACACTAAAAGCACAGACAACAAAAGAAAAATAATTGACATCATAAAAATTAGAAACTTTTTTTCTCAAAGAACACCATCAGGAAAGTGAAAAGACAATCCACAGAATGGCAGAAAACTTTTACAAAACATTAAGTTGATAAGAGACTTAAATCTAGAATATTTAAGGAACTTTTACAACTCAACAATAAAAAGACAAACAATCCAATTAAAAAATGGGCAAAAGATCTTAACAGACATTTCTCCAAAATAAGATACACAACTGTCTAATAAGTTCATGAAAAGATGCTCAGACAAATACAAAGCAAAACCACAACAGCATTTCACATATACTAAGATGGCTATAATCACTAAGAAAATCAATAAAGAATTGTTGGGGCCGAGCCCGTGGCGCACTCGGGGGAGTGTGGCGCTGGGAGTGCAGCAGCGCTCCCGCCGCGGGTTCGGATCCTATATAGGAATGACCGGTGCACTCGCAGCACTCACTGGCTGAGCACGGTGCAGCCGGTCTCAAAAAAAGGACAAAAAAATAAATAAATATAAAAAAATAAAAAATAAAGAATTGTTGGCAAGGACGTAATAAAATTGAATCTTCACATTCTGTTGGAGAGAATATGGTAAGGTGCAGCTACTTTGGAAAGCAATCTAGTAGTTCCTCAAAATGCTAAACACAGATTTATCACATAATCATTTTACTTCTAGGTACATACTCAAAAGAAATGATAATATGTTCACACAGAAACTTGTAGAGGAATATTCACAGCAGCATTATTCACAGCAGCCCATGTGTAAATAACTCAAATGTCTATCAACTGATAAATTGATAAGTGATATGAGGTACATCCATAAATACAATATTATTTGGCAACAAAATAAATGAAATTCTGATACATGCTATCACATGAATAAGTCCTGAAAACATTATGCTAAGAGAAAGAAGCTGATGTCAAAAGACCACATATTGTATGATTCCGCTACTATGAAATATTTCTAAACTTCATATCTATATAGAGAGACCATAGATTATTGGTTGCGGAAGGGGAGAAATGGAGAATTGATAAGTAGAACTTTCTTTTTGAAGTAATGGAAATGTTCTCAAATTGATTATGGTGATGCTTGCATAATTCTGTAAGTATATTAAATGGCATTAACTTGTACACATTAAATTGGTGAATTGTGTGGTATGTGAATTATATTTCATTAATGCTGCTATAAAATTTAAAATATATGGAAATAGAAAAATGTTTATTCATTCTTCAATAATCATTTGTTGAACAACTACTGTTATATGTTTTACTTGTGGGTACATTAAGGTTTTATTACTTAATGATTCAATGGCACATATCACAATTATCTAGAAATGTACTTGAATTTTATGGAATTTAATATTTAAAAAGATATTTGGAGATATTCAAGGCTGCAAAGAACCACAAGGGAACATACTGCTGATCTTAAACTTCATTGTTTTGCAGTTAATGAGAGGGATTTCCAGTGACTTCCTCAAAGACACAAAGTTGTACTAAATATATTTAAAAAGCCTAGCCTTCTAACATTCAATGTGCCTTTTTTCTTGCACTTTACCTCTTTTTCTATTCAAAGTACATGTTGAAATCTCAAACGTCTTCAACAATCAGGAAGATAGTTAAAATTTTTGAAACAAACTAGGTAAAAAATAAACAAACAAACAAACAAACAAACAAATAAATAAATAAATAAATAAATAAATGAGACCATTGGCCCAATTAAAGCAGCAGAGGT
>NW_007733212.1:7986-10094 GCF_000696425.1 Galeopterus variegatus
AACGTCTTCAACAATCAGGAAGATAGTTAAAATTTTTGAAACAAACTAGGTAAAAAATAAACAAACAAACAAACAAACAAACAAATAAATAAATAAATAAATGAGACCATTGGCCCAATTAAAGCAGCAGAGGTGGAAAGAAATTATGGACAAAATTAATAAAGAAATAAAAGAATGCAGCCTATTTGTTTAGCTCATGGTTTAAAGAAGGCCTTGAGAATTTACCTACTTTGTCTATCCAGTTGAAATTACTTGTGCAATGTCCATGCCAAGATTTTGACTTTTTCTTTCCTTTAATCTCGGTGTTATTATATCATCTCATAAATCGTTTTTGAAAAGAACTTCAAACAATGCCATAAATTCTAAGATGGTATTAATAAAATTTTAGATCACAATATTTAATTTTAAGAATATGATATACTATTTGTAAAAAATCTCACTATTAGTGATAGTTTTGGGTTACAACAACAGCAACAGAAACTAACATTTGCAGGGGAGTATATACTTTGGAAATCTAATTCTGATATACATTACATTAGCTTTTCTAAATACAACAAGGTGAAATGTTGATCACTATGTACACTCAGATTTTTGCTTTTTGGTCAATAAGATAAATCTATTAATGTTGTTTGATACTGAGGAATAGCACTGAATAAAGAGTTGATGGTTCACTGAATAAAGAGTTGATGGTTTGATACTGAGGAATAGCACTGAATAAAGAGTTGATGGTTGGCTTGTGTTATTCTGTTCACCCAAACTGATTTTTGGATTTGGTAAGTTTTTCATCTGATGGCCTATCAGAAAAATCCTTTTACTTTGGCCTGAAACCTGAAGCTTCATTGATTCTTATATCTGTTGCCTAGACTGCCACAGGATACATTTACTCTGAGAAGTTTATAGATTTTAATCTTGTTTAGCTCAAGTTACCATGATTACTAAGTTTTATTCGTATTAAGGCAGAATATACCATTCATATTTATGCCTTTTTGAAATATAATAAGGTAATAATCCTCACAGCATTTTATGACTTAAAAAAAAAGAAAAAGGAAATTGACCGTGATGGATTTCAAGCCAGTTTATCAACTGCCTATTTTTTATCCTAAATATTCTAGTAAAATAATATTTTTTCCTGTGCAAAGTGATGCTTCAGTCTACTGACAACTAAACCATCCCAAACCACTAAAGGCATCTTACCTATGGAAGCAGGCTTTTCAAATGCACATCACATCCTTGGCCACTTAAAAGCCAAGCTTTAGAATCTTTGAGAATAGTTGAGATTTTCAAGTTTTCAATATTTAATGACATGCTTCCCTATAGATCTTTCTGAATAATTAAGAAAATACATTTTGCCAGTGTCCTTCCAAAGAGTATTGCATCCTCAAGTGATATCTGTCAGTACATATGACAAAGCAAACCTGACTAATGAACATACTATACTATTANATACCAGACAAAAAAATAGAAACCCTACTTTATTCAGTTGTTTATTTTTTCTCCCTTCAACTATAAGTGGAGATGAAACTAAATTCCATCTCTATCCAAATATTTGGAAACCTCTTCATGTTATTTTAACTCTAAATTCAATTATGATGTGAATTGTATTTAACAAATTGTCACCATAATATAATATCTATTATGCCTGGATCATTTTTCAGTCTTAAATAAATCAACTTAGATTTACTGTGAATTAAATACTCTATTTTGCTTTAAAGGTGTTGACGCTTCACTCTATGCAAGAAATCAACCACAGAAATCAGCCATTTTACTAACAAAGTCATATCACCTTAATGGAATTAAAGTATCTCTTTCACGTTGTTTCAATAAACATTGCCTTACATAACAAAACAATGAATGGTTATATGAGTGCTTATGAGAATAAAACGCACCACCTAACATATACTATTCATTGAATTTCTTGGATCTGAACCCCATTCTTCAAACTTTTGCCCATTTCTGCTTACTATTCTCTAGCAATGTTTCATTATGATGTGTTATTTTATGCAATCTGTAATCATATGAAAATAGAATGTATTGGCTTAGTATTAATTCTTCTTTTAGTATGGCCCTTTGTGTTTGACCACCAGATTTTATATTTATTTCTCAATAGC
>NW_007733212.1:10748-12061 GCF_000696425.1 Galeopterus variegatus
TTTACATTAATTTATGATATGCAAATTATTATAATAAAGTAATATTTTTGTATGCATTAAACTCAGAATTTTTTATCATTTGAATGATAGGAAATTATTGATTTAGTTTGTTGAAGACTGTGGTTTGTAAGTTGAAAGGGCCCTGTAGGCAAAAGATTTCTGACTTTTCTTCTTTCTGACATCTCATAAGGAGCCCTGCTTAAAACTCTTCTAATAATGTAAGAATATTACTTATCAGAGAATTGAAATGATTAAATGCTTAGGAACTCCTTATAAATTACTATGGAAATCATTTAAATGTATGTCTACAGGATATTTTTTTTAAAAATTAGTGTTCCATCTTTAAACACTGCTAGTTATATTGCTGCCACACCGTCAACTAGAAACATATAACAACTCTTACAAAAATTGTAATATGCTGATATAAATAAAGAAAGAAAACCTNAAATATGTCTTGAATATGAAATAGATGTAGTGAAACTTATTTTAACTCAAAAAATACACACACAGTAGATGGAATATTATGCTACATGTTAAACAGTTTTGAAATAACTGATAAAAAAAGCTTAATGAATTCCAAACATAATGGGTCCATCCTATATGCATTTAGTTATAATTAAATTTTAAAAAGGAGTTATAAAAAGTAAAATAAGGCACAAAATAAATATTTGAAATTATTGTGAGATAGAGATAAAATATTTCACATCAAATTATTAATATTTGCTTTAAAATTGTTAAAATTTATAATAGTATTTTCAAATTTTTAATATGCGAAACTATTCATCTATTCTTTCTTTCAAATGTTATTCATTGTGTGCCTACAATGAGATATTTTCTATACTAAACACAAAGATAACAGCTGTGAGCAAGACAGATGCAGTTTGTTACCTCATATAGTATTGCTCTATGCAAAATTTATATTTAGCATAACTTGGTATCTAGGAGGAACTTCTGATATTCTATTAGAAAGTATTTTTTCCTTGAGTTTTATAGGATTGTACAATAAGTTTCTGAAAGCATACTTTTGAAGAGGGAGATGCTTGAGTTCTACTTGCCCCTGTGCGTAAAGGGCAGATTGGTTTCCCCTTCAGGCAAAGATTGATCGATCATGCTTCTTTTAAACTATAATTGATCCCTCTACCTTTTATTCCTCTTAAAAAATCACTGTTAATGACTTTAAGCATGAGTCCTTAAGAGAGAAAGGGTATTAGAAGAAAAATCTTAAAGAGAAACATGAAAAGAAATTAATTCCATAGTATGACATTCATTACTTCACCAGAAAATATAAATATTTTACATTAATTTATGATGTG
>NW_007733212.1:13061-22310 GCF_000696425.1 Galeopterus variegatus
TGTAAGATTAAAAAGCTTTTAATTTTCATTGCATACTCTGTGATTCTGTTTAATTAGTCTTTGAAACCTTCATAAATGCACAATTAATTGTGGTTACTTTATGAAACCCTAACAGTTACAAAGTTCTGCATAGTCAAACTGCAATTACATGAGTGAATAATTCTTTGTTGTAATATTACAATTTGGAATACATCTATATTAACTTATCCAGTGTAATCTGGATATCCTGTTGGCGTATCACACGAAACACAATTAAAAGTCAATTATTTTTACCGTCCCACTCAAATCACCTTTCAATCTTAGCAGATAGATGAGAATTTTATCAATGACATTTACAACACAAATTAAAAACTGCGCCAAATATACACAGTAAAATGTAATTAAAAAAATAAAGAAAAACAAAAACAGAGAAATAAGAGGAAATTCCTTCTTACCTAGGCTTCCACACGCTTCCTTTGTGCTTGTGATAAGCAAACCTCAATGGCAATTTTCCTACAAACTGCCTATTGGACTCACCTTGACATCCTCATTTTAAAAAAAAAAAATCATTTTACAAAGAAATCCTGAAAATCACATTTTGCTAATTTTTATCTTGGCAATTAAATGTAACTTAAACTTGTTACTAAGACCATGTGTGCATATGAAACATTGAAAAGGAGTAACACAAAGTAATGAATAAAAGAAAAAAAAGACAACATTAAAAATCAATTTTAGTAGTAATGTATCATACAATAGTCTTGAGAAAAATATGGGTGAAAAGAACTTTATTTTGATGACTTAGAGAAGCAAGGAAATTTAAGATTAAACTCCATTTCTTCTTCCGAAGCAAACTGTAATTTATGGTTTATTAGAGGGTTATTGGTAAAGATAAAAACAACAAAAAACAAAACAAAACAAAACAAAAACCATGCTGCCTGCTAAAAACCTTGAGAAATGTCAGGTATTTCAAAGCCAGGAACAAAAAAAATTTAAAAAAACATGCTGCCCGCTTGCTACAAACCTTGAGAAATGTCAGATATTTCAAAGCCATGAACAGAAACCACATTAATAAAGTTTATTCTTTTTCACAGGCATTGTCCTAATGGCTCTGAAGGGCAATTGAACAATGTATGGAATTTTTTAGTGCTATCAGACTTTGAAAGGACAGCTACTCTTTGACTTTGGAAGGCTTTATCCTTCAGGTATAAACATTCCACATTTCAAGGCTACTGATGAATAAGGTAGCCTCCAATTAGTCCTGTATCCACTGCCTCTGCCTCCAGCACAAACCTAGTGATACGTTGTAAGGCATATTGTAGAACTGAGCAGAAAGTGAGAGCGAAATGAAGAGGTAAATGAAAAAACAAAAAGGAACAAAATACTTACAGAGTTCTTTGGTCTCATCTATGCTTTGGGTTTATAATATTCATTTGTCTGAAGTAATTCATGTTTTGTGTTCTGAATATCAGAAATCTGACTTGATATTATAAGCAAAATATATTCACTGTACATTCATTAGCATATTGGATAGGGCAAGAAACATTCTCCCTTCTAGTATGTTCTATGTATTGATCCTGAGTAACCATAGTTTTATCATTATTAGAATGGATATAACACATCTTGCAGCGATATTAAAAGAAATAAATATGTTTAACACCTAGAACAATGCCTTATATATATTACACACTTTACCTGTGGCACTAACAGCACTAGCGGTGGTAAGCATCGCCATTGGCGAAGTGCTAACTTCCAATCTTAGTCTCTCCTCTCACTTTATTCTCATGCCAGTCTGGTAACTAGTCTTAAAAATTAAAACTTGGCTCTTGCTTAATCAAAAGGTTCAATGATATAGCATTACACTCAAGATAAAAACTCAAATTCTTAACAAAATCTTGATAATCTTGCAAAATTTGTTTCTGCCTAAATCTCCAGGCTTTTAACTACCCCTCTTCCATTCCCTCCCAACCATCTCATTCCACTTTGATTTTCTTAAACAGAACAAACTCCCTCCACCTCAGATCATTGGCACATCCATTTCTTTCTCTCATGAGAACATTCTTTAGCCAACACTTCATGTGACTAATTCCAACTCATCTTTTATAATTCAGAATAACCATAACTTTTTTAATGAAGCCTTTTCTATTTAACTCTCCCATTGCATCTTATAATTTTTCTTTGTAGTATTTACCATATATGCACACGTGTACATATATATATACACATGTAAATATGCATATATAATTGTCATTTATAGGGATAATTTATTTGCTTTCAACATATTAACCTCGATTTGAAGGACAACCTCATGCCTATTTTGCTCACCATTGCATCCCCAGTGCCACCTACTGGGAGCACTCTGAGCACCTTGCACATGGTAGTCAACAGTCACTCACCAGTCAACAACACAAACAAATATATGATATTTGAACTAATAAGTACTATAAAGGATATAAAGCAGTGAAAGGAATAGTAAATTTTGAAGGTAGAATATACATAGAATGTTCAGACAAGAGATGTCTGTGGAAAGGATGTTGCTTTGCCTCCCACAGATTTGTCATCCCTTTTCCCCTGGGTGACGGAGCCACAAAGGATTATTCAAAGCCCATCTCTTCTAAGTAGCAAGAAGCCCCAAAGTGGTTAGTCTCCTGGAACCCTCAAGGGAGAGGCATTCCTTTCATTTGGGAAATTAACCACAAATTGGGGTTCTCTTCCTGCATTTATTCTCCAGACCAGGAAGTTACAGGAACAGAACATAGGTGGGGTTACGGTTTAACTATATAGGCTGGTAACATTCAGTAAAACAAGCAAAGTGACATTGCATAAGGCAATTTAAGTGAGCCACCAACAAAAGCTTGATCTTAGCAAACATTCCTTTTCCCTACAGCACCTTCCAGGTATCTTTACATATCAATCAGTAACTTGTCTGTCTTTGAATCAGCAACCTTGCTGTATTACAACTCTCTATCTTACAGCAGAGACTATAGCCTGGGGAAAATTTCCTGTTTTTTGCAAGGTCAACATTTTATATGTACTTTTATGAAGTTGGGCTAAACCTGAAAGTACAAGAAACTAGGCCTGGTGAAATATATTTGTTTTATAGTATACTCCATAAAAGGACATTTGAGCTGAGATCTGAATGAAGCAATGGAGTGAAGAGATAGAATATTTGGTAGAAAAGTGTTTTGGTGGAGGGAAGAAAGAGCAGGCAGAAAGGTCCTCAGGTAATATGCTCAGTGTAGTTAAAACACAGTATGAAGGTCAGTGTGGCTAGAACTGTATGAACAGGCAAAATAATGGTAGGGAGTGTGATTAAAAAGAAAGTAAGAGGCAAACCACTTGTAGTCTTTTTGAATGAGTGAATTCGCTTCCCAGACTGCTGGGAGTCACAACTCTAAAAGAGTACTCAAGGGAATTATGGAAATTAATGAGTATATTAGAATGTACTAGACACTTTGGAAGGACAAAAAAAAATTTCAATAGAGAAGATTTGCTGTCTGTCATAAAGGAATTTGCAATATATTTGTGAAGACCATTCACAAAGATATATAAAAGATAATTGATTGCAAGGGGAAGTTTATGATGACATCATGTAATCATCCTAAGGAAAGGAATACTAAGATTTCAAATGAGGGAGAGAATGCCATGAAAAGTTGAAAGATATTTCTTTGGCATGGATAAACGTAAACTGGAAACTGATGAGTAATTTAGAATTTGATAGCAAAGATTCAGACAAGAGAAATATCTGAGTAAAGTAGAAATGAAGGGAATACACAGCACATGTTTAGGAGTGGTGAGATCAATTTCTTTTAACGTTGAGGAAAAACACCTGGGTAGAAGGTCAGAAGCTAGGTTTAGAGGACTATGCCTATCAGAATATGAAGTTTGAATCTGCTGTAATGGGGTTATGTTGAAGATATTGTTGGATTAGAAAAATAAACCATTTTATGTTCTAAATTTGAAAGACTGTGGATAGGGAATTGGAGGTTTAAGCAGTCTTTGAAAGGGCTGTGGAAGTGAAAGTCAGATAATTTTCTGCCAATGGTCTCAACCTTCACTTCAATGCAAATTGTTCTCAAAAGCACAACCCAAAGGCACTGCATTTCTCAAAAACCTCCAGAGGGCTCCCATCACTATCTAGGTGTACATCCGTGAAATAAATAATGTTCAAGGTCTCGCTTGAACTTTATTTTACCTTTCCATTTGCCTACAAATCTGCCTGCAGAGAAAAATGGCTTCTTCTCTTCCACCTTCTATATCTTCCATGAATGCTTCTTTTTGTTAAACTCTAACCCAGAACCACCTGGAGAAAGGATGGCTGGGAAATAAAGTTCCAGACATCTCTTTCAAAAGGCAGAGCTGGAGTTGGAGTGGAAATGACAGTGATGGTCCATGGAAATAGACAACCCAGCAAAGAAGAAAAGATCAGATGACTGAACCAGAGTCTGGACTTTCCATCTTTACCCAAAGCAAATCAATTCAAAAATTATGCTTTCATATAATATTTCATTTGAAGAGAGGAATACACTACTAAAACAAACAAGCAAGCAAACAAACAAAACAGAATCAGAAACACTTAACCACTACTTTTTTAGGCACAAGTCCATTTTAACCAGTACATAAAGAGAACTATTGTCATGTCCTAATTTTATTCAGCCACAGGCAACCATGGTTTTTTTCAACTTTTCTCATACGGTGATTATAAAATATCTAAAATTCTTGTTATTCTAAACTGTTTTTGTTTATCACCCTCTACTGCTTTTAAAATGTGATATTCAGTGTTAAGCACAGATCTCATAATGAAATCTAGTACTGTACAGTGGGACTATATCGTTCAATGATTTTGATGCTATCTTTATATTCATGCAACCAAAGTTTACATTAATGTTTTAGGATTAGTTTCACATTTCTGCTTAATATTGAGCTTGCAATCAAAATTTTTCAGTACTTTGCACATGAACCAAAGCCAAGCTGAGTCACTTTCCCCGAATAGATTTTGAGGTCATTCACACAAAATCAGTATCTAAAGTCAAATAAATGAGTGAAATTTCCAAAGGAAAGATAGCAAATCATACAGTTAGCAGAGAAGTACAGACAGCAGGTAAGGTCAGGATTTTGAAGATCAAATTTACATTTAAAGAGTTTTAGCAAAGAAATTGAAAATGAGAAAAAGAATGTTACTTATGCAATATACAATCGAATAATTAGAGCCTAGAAAGAAGTTAATTCCACCCCAGATGTAGTAGGAAAACTGGGCTGGTTTGCTATTAAAGTAAATAAGAAAGAAAAAGAAAAAAATAGCATAATAGGTTTGCTTTTTAAAGCACAGATTGAATAGATTAGATGAGGACATATGCCTGATTAGACAAGGATTAGAGGCAAATATGTGATGAGAAGTTATAATGCCATAAGCAAAACATTCATTTTAAAGTGTTGGAACTGATGAGAAATAGAGATCTACACAGACACCTGGTCAGTGGATTTTCTTCTTTAAAATAGTGAGCATGAGCATCTGGAGAATATCGGAGCTTCATGTTTACAGAAGAATTTGGAATCATTTAAATTTCAACAGACGTTACACAGTGCATAATCTATCAACGGTCTCAGAAATAAATTAATATAGTGTCTTTCAGACATTGAGCATCTTAGTACTCTTCTATATCTCTGTTTTAAATATATTTTCCTATTGAGTATACATTTTATAAAGTCTCTAAAGAAAAAAATATCATCACTATTGTGTGATAAATTGCAGAACAGTCCAAGCAGCTGCAAGGAAAATGTTTTAATTACTAAATTAATAATTTCAAACTGGACCAGAAGGGACCATTATCCCTGAGGATATGGATGCATATTGTTCTTTGGTTTAGCTAAGCCAGGAGCTCCTAATTGCAATGAAATGTGCCTAAATAAATGATGGCAGTTGAGCTTTGATATTTTGGGTGAAGTATTTGTTCACATTGTTTTTATGTGGTTCATATAATTTCAAAAATAGCATCATGCCCTGTCACGAAATGTTTCTAAAGAAGGATTTGACAATAGAATTACAAATTATGTATCTCCTTCCTTATATTTCTATATTTTATTTAATTTACTAATCTGCTAAAGGATTAAAAAAAATTAAAATAATATTGAAACTCTAGAATATTATGAGTGACTCTCACTAGTGATTTGAAGTGTTAAATTTCAAAATATAAGTTTTTAAATAAATAGCAATTATAAAGCTTAATGAGATTTATGTCACTTAAAATTTTCTCTTAAATTGAAGAGGAATAGCTCTATAATACTTTAAAACTGGTTGTTTTAGTAAAAATAATCAAAAAATAACAATAATAACACTAGCAAATTGGCTAGCTTTATATAGTGTTAACTCTATGCTAGGCACTGTATTAAATACTTTTAGAATGATTATTTTTAGGGTATGAAATATAATGGGGTTAAAGTTGTTGTAAGTGGTTATGCTATTCTAGAATGGAAATAATGTAAAACAAAATTACCATGTAAATTTTACATATTTAAAGTGTAGAATACAAATGACTTAGAATCTCAATAAAGCTGTTAAAAAATACAAACACGTATGCAGACATACATATAAAAATACACAAAAGTAATATAAAATATTCTTAAATTATTTTAAGATTATTTATGGAGTGATATTCAGTTTAAACTTTGAATTATGAAAACGGTATGGAAAGTCAAATTTATAAAAACATAGATCAGTTGTTTTAGGTTTTCAAATATTTTCTCTTAGTGTACAAGTTTCAGGAGTTCTGAAATTCAATCCTCTGTAAGATTTTTTCTCAAATCATACAAGCATAGCCATACAAAATATAATATGCTACTATGGAGAAATTGAATGAAAAATGCAGATAAAAAGATTTTTAAAAAGTCAGCTGGGAAAGTGGACAAAAAAAGGCATGCTGAGAACAGTTTTAAAAAAATTGGTCAAATCAACTTTCCAAACCCCAAGCAGCAAATTATCTATATCTGAATTGCCTGTAAAATGTAAATAAAGTCATAAATCAATAATAAAGTTCATTACATAATAAATCCTTTACTCTGAGATTATAAAATACTACCTGGTACATTGCACCTTCTAAAAAAAAGTGTGCCAAGCATTCAAAGCTCATTTTAACCTTAAAATGTTGTTCAGTGTCACCACAGTAATTATTTTCCTCTCTGATAATATGGTGTACGTCTATTATTAAAATATAATATTTCCTTACCATTGTGTAGCTGTGGGCCACCTTCATTAATTCAATACATCCTTGAGCATCTGCAAATGCTCGGATTCCTAAACAGTTAGATGGATGCAAAAGCTTCATTAGGAAGTGGCAGCACACTTCTACTACTTGAGGCAGCTGGAGAAGGCATGCTGCAGCAAGAAGGTTTTCAATGGTGTCTTCCTTTAATTCCAAGCAACCTGTAAGTGTAAGCGAAGAGAATTATGAAACTGTCTAAACCATGAAATAATAACATGTACCATTGTATTACTCAAACCATTAAAAGGCATGCTGCAGCAAGAAGGTTTTCAATGGTGTCTTCCTTTAATTCCAAGCAACCTGTAAATGTAAGCGAAGAGAATTATGAAACTGTCTAAACCATGAAATAATAACATGTACCATTGTATTACTCAAACCATTAAGCTAATCTGCTAGAATTTATCTGAGCCTAGATTGGTAATCATGATACATATAACTCAGTAGAGTCCAGAAATTGTTTTAAGCACTTTTCATTTCTTACTTCATGTAATGTACCAAACCACCCAGTCCACACAAATGCAATTTCAAATAAAATATCTAAATCCACTTCAGCAGCAAATATGGTTCCTTCTTTGGTTGTGAAATAAGAAAAAAAAGATAGAGAAATAAGGTTAAAACATATGTCTTTAAGCTTAGGGGAGAAGAGATTCACTGTGACAATGTGTATATTTGCACATGTGTATGAAATACCTGTACGTGTATAATTAATTCATGCACATAATTTATATATACATGTGTTGTAGGTTGCTAATATTGTATTTAACTCATTGTGCCCATGTTTATAATTGTCTCTAATTTTTCTTTCCTTTTGGTCAGTTATCATAAGCACAAAAAAATTATCTCTTCAGTGTTTCCTCTTTTGTTTTTTAACTACAGGTTAATTTATTAAAGAATGGGTCTATTTCTGAAATGTTTATAGAACTCCTATTTAAACTATTCTAAGCTTAATTGTCTGGGGANAAAAAAAAGATAGAGAAATAAGGTTAAAACATATGTCTTTAAGCTTAGGGGAGAAGAGATTCACTGTGACAATGTGTATATTTGCACATGTGTATGAAATACCTGTACGTGTATAATTAATTTATGCACATAATTTATATATACATGTGTTGTAGGTTGCTAATATTGTATTTAACTCATTGTGCCCATGTTTATAATTGTCTCTAATTTTTCTTTCCTTTTGGTCAGTTATCATAAGCACAAAAAAATTATCTCTTCAGTGTTTCCTCTTTTGTTTTTTAACTACAGGTTAATTTATTAAAGAATGGGTCTATTTCTGAAATGTTTATAGAACTCCTATTTAAACTATTCTAAGCTTAATTGTCTGGGGATAGATTTTAATTAGCAATTCTATATCTTCAGTGGTTTTTGTCTCATTCAGATTTTCTGTCAGTATCTGGGTAAGGTTTTATAAGGCATATGTTCTCAGGAATAGTTTATTCCATTTTTGTGACACAGACTATAAGCTCTACACTAGAAGTATCTTCACTAATTGTTTCTGAATATAGGGCCAGACCACAATGTTTTTAGTGCAGTGTGACATGTACTGTTTTTGTTAATGGATAATGAGATGAAGGAAAGTGTGTTACTACTAGACCAAAGCATTTTGATGTGAGTGTCCTCATCCATGCTCTTTCCCTTCCACCAGCTAAAGGTGAACAAAAAGTGATAATAAAATTTGAGTGGATGAAAGGTACACAATATGGAAGGAGCCTGGGTTCTGAACAATATGTGCAAGCATTAGCTTATAATAAAAATACTCAAATAGTGAAGCCTAAGTATTTGAATCTATCTAGATATAACTTTATTAGTTCTTGCAGCCAAGTCTACTCTAAATTGTCATTTTTATTTTAATTAGCCAGTTCATGAAATTAGGTAAAAACTTTTACACCATATATTGTTTACTTTTGTCTTCTGTAATTTGTACTTTAAGTAAGTCAAATTTTTCAGTGGATTGTCTGATTAAATAAGAACTTCAGAGAATCAACTCTTTTTGTTTTTGTTAGTAGACAAA
>NW_007733212.1:23579-25954 GCF_000696425.1 Galeopterus variegatus
GCGGGAGCGCTGCCGCACTCTCAAGCGGCGCACTGTAGCAGTGCGCCACCGGGCCGGCCCTTCCTATGAAAATTATTTACTTCACAGAATTTTTAATAAATTTGTGACATACATGTTTACTCAAAGACTGCTTGAGATATTTTCAGTGTTTTCCTTTTTCCACGATTATTGATTTCTTCTCTTCTTATTCTCTGTCTTTATGTAACTAGACCATATTTAGTTTTAATTATAATTAACCAAAAGTAAGTATCTATGCTCTCAGTTTAAAAAGAAAATTTTGGAATTTGAGACGCTTTCTGAGAAAATAATGCTCTATTTTATTTACCTTTCTGAGACTTCTGAATTTTACCAAAGTTTAATTATCTAAGCTACTTTTATTTATACATTTATCCTTTTGTCTGGGCAAAATATACACTGCAGCTTCTAATAGTCAGTGACAGTGATTATTCCATATATATAAGAAATATTTTAATTTATTTATGAACTTGGAAGGCAGGCTGTGCTAAGTTTAAAATTTCTGTATAAAGTTTTATGAAAAAATATGATTGTATTTAGTCATTATTAATATGCTGTTCTCTAATTAAAATTTAAAAAGTGATTTCTTGCCACCTGGTGTATATTTTTTAACTTTGTGATGTTACTGTCATTTTTTATTAAATTCATCCTTTTTTATCATGTATAGTTATATGTCATAATAGAAAAGTTGCCTACTTTAAAAAGTTTATCTTTCAAGAACAGAATATTTATTAAGAAAGACCTTTATAAATGTAATAATTCAATTCTTTTCACACCAAAGTTTTTATTCTGGAATTTTTTAACCTATAGTAATTTGCAAAAATACTACCAAGGGCCGGCCCGGTGGCGCACTGCTACAGTGCGCCACTTGGGAGCGTGGCGGCTCTCCCGCCAAGAGTTCGGATCCCACATACAGACCGGTTCCTGCTCACTGGCTGAGCGAGGGGTGGGCGCAGCACTGAGGGTTGCAATCTCGTTGCTGGTCCCGGTCCAGTACGGGCGTGACACTGAGGGTTGCGGTCCGTTGCTGGACACGAAAAAAGACAAAAAGGAAAAAAAAAAGAAGAAAAAAAAATACTACCAAAAAACACCCATATATGCTTCATCTAGGTTAACCAAGTGTTAACATTTTGCCATGTTTATGTGTGTGTGTGTATTTATGTTGTAGTTGTTAAATTATGTGAGAGTTACTTTTAGCCATCGCATTTCACCCCTTAATGCTTAAGCATCATCTAAGAGCAAGGACATTCTCCAACACAGTAGAAATATAGCTATCACAAGTGAAAGTAGTACAATAGTCTTTGCTATAATGTACATTTCCAAAAATGTTTGAATAATATGCTTTATAGATTATAAATTTTTTTAAATTGAGGATCTAATCAAGGATCACACATTATTTTTAGTTATGTTCCTTTGGTCTCTAATCTAGAACAGTTTCCCAGTTATTCTGTCATTCACAATATTTCTACCGATGAAGAATCTAGAGAGGCTGTTTTGTAGAATTCCTCAGTTTGGATTTTTATTATTTCCCCATGATTAGGTTTAGGAGAAATCTTTTTGTCAAGGACATCACATAGGTGATCATGTATCCTTCTCAGTGCCAGATTACAAGGCTCATGATGTCAGTGTGTCACATTGTTGCTGGTACTAAATTCGGTGCCATGTTTAAGGAAGTATCTGCCAGCTTCTTCATTTTAAAGAAACTTTTAGTTTTGTAGTTAATAAGAAATCTCTTGGGTGTTTGATACTTTTGCTTTCAAACATGACATTTCACCCATTACTTAACATGTTTAATAGAAAAATAGTATTTTATCTATTTATAAGTTTCACTGAAAGAATAAGACAGCAAAGGAATCAAAAAACATGATTTCAAGTGTAGCGGGTAATTGATGAAGAAAAAAAGAGCAGATAAAATAAAGACAACAATAAAAAGAGACAGTGAGTAGAGTAATATTATGACACTTTTTATTATATACTAATTTCCAACTAAATTATATATGTAAATATTATTTTATATAAAAAGGAACACTGTATCAAAAATAAAAGTTAACAAGTTATTTAAAATTCCAAAATTTAATTAATACATAAGCACCAAGTTGTTCAGATATTACCAATTAATAGAAATTGAGGAACATAGGTAAACTCAGCAGAGCACATATTTGCCTATAGTGATACAATTTTTTGAGGTGTTTATATTTCATATTATCAAAAATATTATCATGCAATAATGCTGTCATCTGAAGTTGAGGAATTTATACTAGTCTGCATGATTTTAAGACTAATTATGTCAGAACTAATTATAATATATATTTTAATGTTATGGAATACTATAATAGCTATCAGATATAAAGTATCCTATA
>NW_007733212.1:26708-28613 GCF_000696425.1 Galeopterus variegatus
CAGAACTAATTATAATATATATTTTAATGTTATGGAATACTATAATAGCTATCAGATATAAAGTATCCTATACGTTGTAGAAAACCATATTTTTACATCAATTTTAGGTAATTTATGAAATATGTACCTAGAGTTACAAAAATAAAGATAAAATAGAGGAGGCAGTATGAACTCTTTAAAAATTTTATTTATTTATAATGGATTATATGCATAACAATTTTTAATTTACATATATATCTTCAAAATATTGTCATGATTAAAAACCTTCAGAACTTTACCTAAACTGTTCAGTAAGGTCCTCAAGAAGTTGGTTGCATGCTTCTTAGTGTAGATCTTGCAAAAAACAGGTAAAAGGAATAAATGCTGATCGTATGGCTTTTACAGATTTCATTTTAGTTATTTCCAAACATTGGGATTGTGACTTTAATTTATTAAACTATTTGTGTCAATAGAATTAATTCAGTCAAGAATTAGAACAGCAGTCCTGAACTGCTATCCTTGAAAAGGTTTGCTTGCAAGATTTGCCCCTAGCTGGTGTCTGAGAGCTTAGATTTCAAGAGGGTTCCTACCATTAACTGATAGGAATGGCTCACTGTACTGAAACTGTTCGTACACACAATATTGCTTATGCTGAACACTCTTAGTCCTTCTGAGAATCTGGAATTTTGGTATGTGCTAAACTAGGCTGAGGCCACATATGTGATCAGTCCCTAATAAAAACTATCCCCACTGTGTCTC
This sequence comes from Galeopterus variegatus, assembly GCF_000696425.1. Lineage (NCBI taxonomy): Eukaryota > Metazoa > Chordata > Mammalia > Dermoptera > Cynocephalidae > Galeopterus > Galeopterus variegatus. The sequence goes on from NW_007733212.1 coordinate 27,447, forward strand.
AAAGAGTGCCCCTGGTTGGCAACACACACTTTGTCATAACTCACTGTAGGGGGAATTAAATGTGTCCTGTGGGACTGCACTGGAAGGAGACCCTTGGAAATATATGCCTGGCTTCCTGTAGACTTCGCTCCATGGTCTGTTTCCCTTTCTTGATTGTGCTATGTATTCTTTTGCCATAACAAATCATGTCCATTGGTATGACTATATGCTGAGTTATCCCCATGAATGATCAGATCTGGGGATTAGTTTGGGGGACCTCTTGACACAGCATTCTAATCAGAAGAGTTTGGGTGGGGAGAGAATTTAGGGACATACTCTGCCGAGAGGCTGGGATTTCCATATGGTTAAAATTGAAATTAACCCCAAATTAATCTATAGATTTATCGCAATCACTTTCAAAATCCCAGGAAACGTTATGTGGAAATTGCAAAACTGGTTTTAAAATGCATGTGGAAATGCAATTAAAAATAACAAATTGGGAGTAATGACTACCTGATTTTAAAACTTATTATAAAGCTATGGTAATTAAAACAGATTGGTATTGGTCTAAACATAGATAAATAGATCAATGAACAGAATGAAGTCTAGCAGTAGAACCATCCATATATGGCCAGTGAGTTTATGCAAAGGCACAAAGGCAATTCAGTTGAGAAAGAATAGTCTTTGAACAAGTAGGATATTCATATACAAAAACTTGAATTTTGAACCATGCCTCACACAATATAAATATTTTAGTCAAAATGGATCATGGGTCTCTAAAAGACAGCATATACTTGGGTCTAGCTTTTTAATCCAATCAGTCAATCTGTGCCTTTTGAATGGGGAGTTTAATCCATTAACATTTAGGGTGGTTATTGACAGATATTGTTTAATTCTTGTCATTTAATTGCTTTTTGTTCAAATGTTTTAAATATCCTTTGATCCTTACTTTCCCTTTTATTTATCTTCTTCAGTGTTAGTTGGATATTTGAGGTGGCATGATTTAGCTTCTTGCTCTTGGTCACTGGCGTTTTTGTTTAACAGCAGGTTTTGCTCTTTCTTGTGTATCTGTGGTAGTGACATGCATTATTCAGATTCCAGATGAAGGAATCCCTTCTTGCAGGACCAGTCATGTGGTGGTGAACTCCCACAATTTTTGTTTGTCTGGGAAATACACTATTTCTCCCT
>NW_007733212.1:29466-32696 GCF_000696425.1 Galeopterus variegatus
GTTTCAGTTGAGAAGTCTGCTGTTAGTCTGATAGGGGTTCCCTTATAGGTGACTTGATGCTCTTCTATTGCTGCTTTTAGAATTCTCTCTTTGTTTTTGAGCTTTGAAAATTTGACTATAATGTGTCTTGGAGAGGACCTTTTGGATTGAACCTGTTTGGGGACCTCTGACTCTCCTGGATCTGAAGGTCTGCATCTCTCCCTACCTGTGGGAAGTTCTCTGTTATTATTTCCTTGAATATGTATTCAATACCTTTTTATTTCTCCTCCCCTTCTAGAATACCCACAATTCAGATGTTAGAGTGGTTGTGGTTGTCTGCTAGCTCTCTTAGATTTTCCTCATTATTTTTAATTATTTTCTCCTTTTTTTTGTCAGCCTGGGTTATTTCGAAAAGACCATCTTTGAGATCTGAAATTCTTTCTTCTCCTTGTTCTAGCCTGCTGCTTAAGCTCTCTGATGTATTTTTTATTTCAGTAAGTGAATCTTTCATTTATCAGAGTTCTGCTAAAGTATTTTTTAAAGTATTAATCTTTTTGTAAATTTTCTCCTTCATATTCTGTATATTTTTTCTTGTTTCAATTTGTTCTCTATTGAGTCTCCTTTTATTTCTTCAAGGTTTCTTAAGACCCATCACACATCTAGAGACACACATAGACTAAAGTGAAGGGATAGAAAAAGACATACCATGCAAATTGAAACCAAAAATGATCAGGAGGAGCTATTCTTATATTGGGTAAAACAGACTTTAAACCAACAAACATAAAAAGAGACAAAGAAGGCCACTGTATAATGATAAAACGGATCAATGCAGCTAGAAGACATAACAATCATGAATATATATGCACCCAGTCCTGGAGCAGCCAGATATATAAAGCAAACACTCTTAGACCTAAAGAAAGAAATAGTCCCTAATACATTAACAGTGGGTGACCTAAACACCCCTCTCTCAGTGTGGGACAGATCTTCCAGGCAACAAATCAACAAAGAGACATAGGATTTAAACTAAAATTTAGACTAACTGAACATGGCAGATATAAAAAGAACATTTTTCCCAACAATTAAAGAATATACTTTCTTCTCAACAGATCATGGAAAATTCTCAAGGACAGACCACATATTAGGTCGCAAATCTAGCCTCAGCAATTTTGAAAAAAATAAAATTATTCCAAGTATCTTTTCAGATGAAAATAAACTAAAATTGGAAATTTATAATAAGAAAAAGTCTGGAAACTAAATAATAGGCTCCTGAATGACCTATGGGCTCAAGAAGAAATTTAACAGGAAATCAAAATATGTCTATAAACTACTGAAAATAGTGACACATCATACCAAAACCTGTGAGATACTGCAAAAGTACTACTAAGAGGAAAATTAATTGCAATAAAGGCTTTCATCAAAGAATGGAAAGCATTCAAATAAACCACCTAACACTACACTTCAAAGAACTTGAAAAACAACAACAATCCAAACCTTAAGGTAATAGATGGAAAGAAATAATTAAGAACAGAGCAGAGCTAAATGAAATAGAGACCTCCAAAACAATAGAGAAGTTCAACAAAACAAAAAAAAAGGAAGAAGAAGAAGAAAGAATACTCAAATAACAAAAATCAGAAATGAAAAGGGAGACATTAAAACTGATACCACAGAAATCCAAAGAATCATTAGAGACTATTATGAACAACTGTATGACAACAAATATGAAAATCTGGAAGATATGGATAAGTTTCTAGACACATACAAACTACCAAGACTGAACCAAGAAGATATAGAAAACTTGAATAGACTAATAACAAGCAAGGAGATTGAAGTGGTAATTAGCAATCTTCCAACAAAGAAAAGTCAGGGTCTGGATAGCTTTACAGCTGAATTCTATCAAACATTTACAGATGAATATAAACCAATTCTCCTCAAATATTCCAAACAATTGACACAGAAGCTGCTCTCCCAAACTCATTCTATGAGGTCAACATAAATCTGATACCAAACCCGATAAAGACACAACAAAAAGAGAAAATTAAGGGGTAATAACCTTGATGAACATAGATGCAAAAATCCTCAACAAAATATTAGCAATCAAAATACAGCAACATATCAAAAAAAATTATACACTATGATCAAATGGGATTCATCCCAGGGATGCAAGGATGATTCAAAGTACAAAAAATCAATAAATGTGATACATCACATCAACAAACTCAAGGACAAAGTCCATATGATTCTTAATAGATGCTGAATAAGCATTTAACAAAATTCAACATCCCTTCATGATAAAGACTCTCAACAAATTAGGTATAGAAGGAAAATATCTCAGCAAAATAAAAGCCATTTATGACAAGCCCACTTCCAGTACCATTCTGAATGGGGAAAATCTGAGGTCCTTTCCTTAAGAACAGGAAGAAGACAAGGATGCCCACTCTCACCAATTCTATTTAACTTAGTACTGGAGGTACTAGCCAGAGCAATCAGGCAAGAGAAAGAAATAAAGGGAATCCACATTGGAAAAGACAAAGACAAAATTTCTCTATTTGCAGATGATCTAATACTAGTTTTTTATAGAAAAAACTAAAGACTGTATCAAAAAAAATCCTAGAGCTGGTTAGTAACTTCAGTAAGTTTTGTTGCAGGATACAAAATAAATGCCCCAAATTCAGTTGCATTTATATACTCAAAAGATAAGCTAATAGAAAGTGAAATAAAGAAAGTAAGCCCATTTACACTTGTCACCAAAAAATAAAATAAAATATGATAGCTAGGGATCAATTTAAATAAGGAGGTGAAAGACCACTACAATGAGAACTACAAAGCACTGCTGAAAGAAATTAAAGAAGATGCAAAAAGATGAAAAGATATTCCATGCTCTTTGATTGGAAGAATTAATATTGTGAAAATGTCTATACTATCCAAAGCAATCTACAGATTCAATGCAATCCCCAACAAAATGCCAATGACATTCTTCAAAGAAATGGAAAAAAAAAAAAACTTACCCTTCAAATGGAACAACAAAAAACTCTGAATAGCCAAAGCAATGCTAAGCAAAACAAACAAACAAACAAACCTGGAAGAATAACACTACCTGACTTCAAATTATACTATAAAGCTATTGTAACCAAAACAGCATGGTCTGGTATAAAAATAAATATTCACACCAGTGGAATAGAATTGAGAATGTATAAATCACCCCTCAGGCTTACAGTCTTGTGATATTGGACTAAGGCAACAAAAATCCACAT
>NW_007733212.1:33317-46319 GCF_000696425.1 Galeopterus variegatus
TGGATATCCATATGCAGAAGAATGAAACTAGATATGCACTTCTCACCATACACTAAAATCAGCTCAAACTGGATTAAAGACTTAAGTATAAGACCTGAAACTGTAACATTACTAAGGCAAAATATAGATGAAACACTTCATCAACTAGGTCTGGGCACAGACTTTATGAACAGGAGCCCAAAAGCACAAGCAGCAAAAGAAAATATAAACAAAGGGGACTATATCAAACTAAAAAGGTTCTGCACAGCAAAGGAAACAGTCAAGATAGTGAAATGACACCCTGCAGAATGGGAGAAAATTTTTGCTAACTATGCATCCAATAAGGGATTAATATCCACAATATACAAGAAAATCAAGTAATTATACAGTAAAACAACAAATACCCAATTAAAAAATGGGCAAAGGAGCTGAATAGGCATTTTTCAAAGGAAGACATACAAATGGCCAACAAGTACATGAAAAAATGCTCAACATCGCTAGTCATCAGGGAAATACAAATTCAAACTACATTGAGATACCACCTCACCCCAGTTAGACTGGCTATAATTAAAAAGACAGTGAATAACAAATGATGGTAAGCGTGTGGAGAGAAGAGAACACTCCTACACTGTTGGTGGGACTGTAAATTAGTAGAATCACTATCGAAATCAGTATGGAGGTTTCTCAAACAACTATGGGTACATCAACCATAAGATTCAGCAATCCCACTTCTGGGTATATACCCTGAGGAATGGAAATCATCATGTTGAAGGGATACTTTCACTTCCATGTTCATCACAGCTCTGTTTACAATAGTCAAGATATGGAACCAACCTAAATGTCCATCGATGGATAATTGGATAAGGAAACTGCAATATATATACACCGTGGATTACTACTCTGTCATAAAAAAAGAATGAAACAGTCTCATTTGTAACAACATGGATCAGCCTGGAGAAACTCATCTTGAGTTGAATAAGCAAAGCACAGAGGGATAAATACTCTATGTACTCATCATATGTGGGAGCTAAGAGAGAAAGAAAGAAGGAAAGGAATACCTCAGTAGTGCACTGGACTTGCAGAGGAAGAAATCATTCCTTGGGTTACAAAGTAGAGTGTGGGGGAAAGGGGAGGGAGAGAGAAATTGGGGATAATAGTGTGGGGGACACGGGGTACAAAGGTATTTAATTGCAATGCGTATACTGCCAGTATGAATCTGGCCCTCATATTATGGGCACAAGGGATGACAATTGGCTTTGTATCTGATGAATATTGATAACCAATAAAAAGTGGATTATGGGAAGAGAGAAGACACAAATAATGAAAAACATAAAAGAAAATGGTGATACTACAATTGATAATTCAGAATTACAAGGACTCATTAGGGATTATTATAAACAACTATATGACAACAAATTTGAAAATTTGGAGGAAATAGATAACTTTTTGGACACAGAAAAACCTACCAGGACTATGACAGAAGACAAAAAAAAATCTGAATAGACCAATAGCAATCAAAGAGATTGAAGATGTTATCAACAATTTCCTAACATAGAGAAGCACAGGACTGGATGGCTTCATGCAGAATTTTACCAAACCTTCAGAGAAGAATTAATACCAATTCTCTACAAACCATTCCAAAAAGTTGTAACAGAGGCCACTCTCCCAAACTCATTCTATGAGGCAAACATCACCCTGATACCAAAACCAGACAAACATACAACAACAACAAAAAGAACTACAGGCCAATATTGTTGATGAATATAGATGCAAAAATCCTCAATAAATCATTAGCTAATAGAATTCAGCAGCACATACATAAAATTATACACCATGATCAAGTGGTATTTATCCCAAGGATGAAAGGTTGGCCCAACATACACAAATCAATAAATGTGATACACCACATTAATAAGATCAAACTCAAAATCCATATCATCATCTCTGTAGATGTTGAAAAAGCATTTGACAAAATTCAACATTTGTTCCTGATAAAGACTTTCTATAAGTTTCAGATAAAAGGAAAGTATCTCAATACAATTAAAGCCGTATATGACAAACCGTCTGCCAATATCATCATATGAATGGAGAAAAATTGAAAGCTTTTCCCCTAAAAACAGGAAAAAGACAAGGATGCCCACTTTTGCCACTCCTGTTCAACATAGTGTTGGAAGTAATAGCCAGAGAAATCAGTGAAGAGAAGGAAATAAAGGACATCCAGATTGGAAAAGATGAGGTCAAACTGTCTCTCTCTGCAGATGACATGACCCTGTATATACAACAGCCTAATGACTCCGCAAAAAAAACCTCTTAGAGTTAATAAAAGATTTCAGCAAATTTACAGGATACAAAATCAACACGCAAAGATCAGTAGCCTTTCTATATTCTAACAATGAACTGGCAGAAAAAGAAATCAAGAAAGCTAGCCCATTTACAATAGCCACCAAAAAAAGTAAAATAGCTAGGAATAAACTTAACCAAGGATTTGAAAAATCTCTATGATGAGAACTACAAACTACTGCTGAGAGAAATTAAAGGGGACACAGGAAGATGGAAATATATCCCATTGTCTTGGATTGGGAGAATTAACATTGTGAAAATGCCCAAACTACCTAAAGTGATCTACAGATTCAATGCAATCACCATCAAAATTCCAATGACATTTTCTCAGAATTGGAACAAACAATCCTAACATTCATATGGAAGAACAAAAGAGCATGAATACCCAAAGCAATACTGAGCAAAAATAATAAAGCTGGAGGCATAACACTACCTGACTTTAAACTATACTACAAAGCTATAGTAACCAAAACAGCATGATACTGGCATAAAAACAGGTACACTTGCCAATGGGACAGAATAGAGAATCCAGAAATTAACCCATGCACCTACAGCCATCTGATCCTTGACAAAGGCTCCAAGATTACACATTGATGAAGAGACTGCCTCTTCAGTAAATTGTCCTTGAAAAACTGGACATTCATATGTAGGAGGATGAAACTAGACCAGTACCTCTCCCCATATACCAAAATCAACTCAGAATTGATTAAAGAATTAAATATACATCCTGAAACAATAAAATTCCTTAAAGGAAATGTAAGGGAAACACTCCAGTAAGTAGGATTGGGTACAGACTTTATGAATATGATTCCAAAAATACAGACAACTAAACAAAAAATAAACAAATGGGATTATAGCAAACTAAAAAATCTTCTGTAGAGAAAAAGAAATAATTAACAGAGCAAAAAGACAACCAACAGAGTGGGAGAAAATATTTGCAAAATATAGATCTGACAAAGGATTAATATCCAGAATATACAAGGAACTCAAACAACTTAACAGCAAAAATTCAAATAACCCATTTAAAAAATAGGCAAAGGAGTGGAGAAGGCATTTCTCAATGGAAGGTATATGAATGGCCAACAGGCACATGAAAAAAAGTACTCAACATCTCTCAGCATTCTGGAAACGCAAATGAAAATCACTTGGAGATGCCATCTCACTCCAGTTAGAATGTCCAATATCCAAAACACTGAGAATGACAAATGCTGGTGAGGATGTGGAGAGAAAGGAACTCTTCTTCACTGCTGGTGGGACTGAAAAATAGTGCAGCCTTTATGGAAAATGGAATGGAGGTTCCTCAAACAATTACAGATAGAGCTACCATATGATCCAGCTATTCCACTGCTGGATATATACTTAGAGGAATGGAAATCATCATGTCCAAAGGATGCTTATTACATGTTTATTCATGTTTATTACAGCCCTAATTACAACAGCCAAAAGTTGGAAGCAGCCGAAATGCCCATCATCAGATGAGTGAATAATGAAACTGTGGTGTATCTGCATAATGGAATACTACTCTGGTATAAAAAATAAATGAAACACTACCATTCACAGCAACATGGATGGACTTAGAGAAAATTATATTAAGTGAAATAAGTCAGGCACAGAAAGAGAAATACCACATGTTCTCATTTATTTTTTAAAATAAATAAGTAAATATACAAATGAATGGAGGGTGGGGGTCAGAAAACACAACAATCTCAACAATTCCTTGATCTTGTTAAGATAAGTGAACAGTTGTGATGTTGATGGGAGGGGACAAGGTGATGGAGGGAGGAAAAGGGACATGAAAATCAACTATATCGATATACTTATATTGATATATTGGTAAAGGGGCACCAATATCAACTATATTGTGTACAGATAAATAAAAATAAAAATAAATAATAAAAAAGTGGATCATGTACATAAATGTCAAACCTTAAATTATAAATCTCCTATAAGAAAACATATGAGAAAATCTTTGTGACCTTAGGCTAATTTAAGGTTTCTTAGGTAAAACATCAAAGCATAATCCACAAAAGAACAAATTGATAAATTGGACTTCATGAAAATCACTGCAAGAGATACTATTAATGAAACAAAAAGATGAAGCATACACTGGGAAAAGTGTTTGCAAATCACATATATGAAAATATATTGAATCCAGAATATATAAAGAATTTTCAAACTCAACAATACATAATAAATAAAAACTGTGCAAATGATTTATATATACATTCCACAAAAGATGATATATGAATGGAAAATGCTGAACATCATTAGTGTGTCAGGGAATGCACATTAAGAACACAACGATATACCACTATACACCTATTAGAACTGCTGGTGAGAATGTGAAATGGTACAACTACTTTGGAAAACAGTTTTGCAGTTTCATCTCTCCCATGACTCAGTCATTCTACTCCTAGGTATTTGTTCAAGAGAAATGAAAAAAATTATTGGCACAAACCTTATACATGAATGCTTATAGCAGTATTATTTTGTAATGACCCAAAATTGGAAACAACACAAATGTTTATCAATAGGTGAATTAATGAACAAATTTAACTATATCTATTCAATGGAATACCTCACAACAATGAAAAAGAGAGAATTATTGATGTATGCAGCATCATGATTAATTATGTTATTGCAAAATCATTATACTGAGTGAAAGAAACCATACAAAGAAAGTACAAACTGTGTGATCCAATTTAATTAAAATTATTGAAACTCCAAAGTAATCTAGCATGACAGAAATCAGATCATTAGTACCTGTGTACAGGGTGGGGATAAGGAAGAACAACAAGATAGATTACAGAAAGGCATGAGAAAACCCTTGGGGTTGATAGATATACACAGTACTTTGATTATGGTGATGGTCTTATGTGTGTGTATATATGTCAAAGTAATCAAATTGTACACTTATATATTTGCAGTTTATTTTATGTCAAGTATTTATCAATAAAACTTTTAAAAAACTATACACAAAACTATTTTACGAATAGATTCAATAAATATGATTTTAGTCAACAAGTAGACATAAATATTTTCTGAGGGCTTAAATTTAAACAAAATCACAAAAATTGTGGCAAAAACTGTGTCACATGACTATTCCTTGTCAAAAATTGTGTCATATGACCATGAGTAATAAATATATGATATTATAATTCAGAGAAATTGTGGGTTGTATTAATTTTTTCCTTAAAGTTTGCAACATATAAAACGTATAATTATAGTCATGACAAGTATATATATTGATATCATTTAAGATACATGGAAAATGCATTGTTAAAATAGTCTTACAAATGTAAGCATAATGGTATGTTTGTGTATGTGTTTACTTCTCAAATCAAGACTCAAAAAAATGTTTCAGAGACAGTATGTCAGTGTAATAAGCTACAGGATATTTAAGTTATTTGTTTGCAAAAACAATTATTCAAAAAACTGGGCTAGCACTAAACTTTATAATAATTCAGAGAGAATATTAGTAGAGCATTTATATTAGTAGAACACCTCCCCAATCTTTATCATTTAGCAAAAGAGAAAATTTTCAATTTTCACAGATTAAATGTAGAATAATTTTTAAAAGTTACTTATTGGTAACTTTTGAGGAAAATCTGGGTTTTATAACCATTCCTTGTCTTAAAGAGTTAAAAATATTCTATATTTTTCAACTTGGACTATATCCAATGAAAGGATCCATTTGTGAAAGCCAGAAGGCACAAATGGAATATTAGCATGTGTTGAGCTCAAATGCACACAAATTGAGCTACCTCATGCATGATATATTTCTTTATATCTATAACAGGGCCATTTTTCTGACAGACTTACTGGTAAGAAGGCAAAAATCTGCCAAGTATTTGACTTAAAGTTAACTTAAAAAACCATGACTACTGTTTATTAAAAAAAATAATTCTATACTTTCCTTCAAAGTTAACTTTCAAGGCATAATGTTCTCAAATAAGTTTACTAAGAGAGAAAATCTACATGATTTTACTCAGGTTCCATAGAAATTTAGCTTAAAATTATCTGATACCCAGATAAAACTTTGCATACCTAAGGAGCCTATGATTTTAGTAACAGAAAACATATAGCAAATTGCTTTCTAGTAATAAAGAAATATTATAATCTCTCTTAACAAGTATAGAGGAAGATTATCTCCAGAGTTAATTCATTGAAAGCGTTCAGCACATCATAAGGAAACAGCAATCTTCTCAAGAGACTTCCTCAATTTTCCTCATGTTTCAGATCCACACAAGGAAACATGTATCAGAAGAGGAACCATTCCTTTATGTATAGATCTCTTGCATCAGCAAAGAAAGCCTACGAAAGCTTCCTTAGAAGTCTTTCCTCCATCTTGCCCTGACAAAAATTATGTCACACTACCATGCCTAACTCAATCAGTAGGAAAGGGGTAAAACCCAAATGCTTGGTTTTGTCCCTGTAAACTGGGAATAGAATTAAAGTCACCCTCCTTTGATTCAACTGAGGGACAAAGAGGGGAAAGATTTTTGAATAAGGTACCACGTAGGTGTGCTACATTTATCTTCAGTTCCATCCTAAGTATTATCTGTATACTTTCCTCAGGTTTTTAATTTCAAGTACAAGAATATTAATTGTAAAAAAATTATATTTGATGACAATTGGTACTAAGTCAATGGAATGTCATGTTTTTCACTCAATGTAGCAGTGATATAAGTACATATGAACAAAACTGCCTCTCGTATTAAGCAGACAATGTTAAATAACTCTAGATCTAATAGAAAGGATGTTGAAATGTCAATGGGAAAATTGGACCATGGTTTCACATCCATGTAATTTTGTTGACCTCTAAATTAAGTTGCCATTTCTGTGTCTGGTAATAAGGTTTTGACTGCATGCACATCTCAGAATGTTGCTCTAAGGATCAAATATGATCAAATATGATAAAATAATGAATGCAATATTGATAAAAACACATCTCAAATACAAAATTATAGTTTTTTTAAAAAAACATGCCCCACTGTCCATATATACCAAATGATGCATATGAATTAAAAATCATAGTGTAATACATATAAATTAGATTCAAAATTAATAACTGTTTATGAACGAAGTCATTATTCCCTTCCCAGTTCTCAGTCTTCATCTTCATTCTATAAAAGATTGTGCAGAGGATTTTGAGAAACTTATAAAAATGCCTAGTATGAATAATTATCATAATTAGCATTTACCATATGCAAAAGAATATGCTAAACCCACTCACTTTTTTAGTTTATTTGCATCTTTAAACGACCCTTTCACTTAAAGACTATTATTTTTCTTCACTTATAGTTTATTAAACTTCAACTTCACGAAGTTAAATAATTTGACCAAGATCCATAACTGTTAAGTGGGAGAGTCCAGGGGATATTCAAAATATTGAATGAGAAGCAAGGAATAGATACACACCAATTAGAATAAATGTCCAACAATCAGAATAAACACTGGGCTGCCCACATGACAGTGAATTCTAAATACCAGTTCTGGTGAATATCAGTGCTGGTGAAGGCCAAGGTAAATCCTAGATATCTGATGTTAAGTTCAACACACTACACTGGACTGCCTCTCTAATACATAAGTATAGGCATTTTGAAATTAGAGTGAAGGTGGAATAATCTTGAGAAAATATAGTCATCCATATGATTCAGTTCCTACTTTCTAGCAGCCAAAGTTGAGGAAAATGTAAACAATTGCACACTGAAAGCAACAATAAAATAAAATATAAACAGGATTTTTAAGGAAGCAAAGTTAATTATGAGACCTGAGAAATTTTTCTTACTTGGAAACTCAGAAAGCAAATGTGAATTACGTTGCAGTAGATACATAACCCTTACTTTACAGCTAATAAATATCAAGATTTACAACATGGCTATTTCTTTTGCAGTCCCTCTATTAAATCCCATAGCATAAAGCCAAAGTATTATTCAATAACAATACAAAGCTGTACAATATTCACAAAATATACATCATTTTTTAATTTTTTTGATGCAACAACTTCCTCAAATTAGTTTTATAAGATAGTATTCAGTATTTTACATACATACACACACATGCACAGCTTCTTGTTAAAACAGTGGAAAGGTAGAGTTATGATGGCAATATGCAAATGATTTATTGATTTTATTTTTATTGTTTATACTTTATTTCTAACTGAATATACAGGTTGTTTTAACACCGTGTGAAAACTGCTTAAGTCAATATTTTTAAATAATGGGTAATAATAATACATAAAATCAGTTTTTGAAGGCTCGATTTCTTAAATGGAGAAATTCCCATCTAGTAAAAACTCTAAGTTTAAAACTATAGTCTGCTAAAGTTCTTGCATAGTTCATGGCACTTAAATTAATCCAGTAATAAAAATGAAATAATAACTTACTTTTAATTACAATAAAAAATTCTAAAGGGAGTTTAAATAGTAAAGTACAGGCTGAATATATTGATATATACTTCTTAATATTAATGCAGAACGTTAAACATCTTCGCCCCTATGTGTGTGTATTTATTTCACTCAAATGTTTGGCAGTAGGCAGAAGCTATCTTAACATTTCTTAGCATGTACAAAGACTTTAATTAACTTCAGTAGCACACAAACCTTTTATTACAAGGATGTTAGCTCTTCAGTATGATTAAAGGTTCACCATTTGGCAGTTTAATTTTCTACCCCTCTTCTTAATGCCACTGCTGAAGGGACAGCATCCTTTATTTAAACCTTGTCCTTATCAGTTCTCTACAGGACCTGACACTTTTTTAGTAACCCTGCAATTCAATCTTCCATATTTGCTAGAACTCTATTTCCTTACACATCAATGAACACCATATATTTTCAAGTATGTCACGATATAAAAGATAAGCCAAGGGAAATTTCTATCTGTCTGAAAGGAACTCTAAAGTATAGTGAACCTCAGTGCATCCTTTTAAAATATATTATATTTTTTCTTTTCTTTTCACCATGTTATCACCAAATTTGGCTGTGACTGAAATGTGCATACACACATACAAAATCAATATAGTAGCCTTCAACATTTGTTTTTCACCATTCTCTAAAGAGGAAATACTAGGCTGTGTATATCAAAAAGCACATTTACACCAAAGAAGATAACAAAAGATAGTTATCTTAAGTACAAAACATGAAAGTTTTTTAAAGGTAGGGAATGTGTGTAAGTCAGCGTATTGCTTTCCAGGGTCCGTGGTAGGGCATAGCACATAGCTGGCATATAGTAAAATATGAGCCATTCAATGCATTTACAGGACAAGGACTGTTAGGCATTAATGTACTTAAATTGTCAGGCACCACTGCTACTTTCAGGGAACTAGCATTAGGTTGGAAGAACTATGAACCAAACCTGTATCAAGCCACTTTACAGAAGCTCTTCAACTTCTGTTCAACTTCTATTGAAAATATCACAAGTAGAAAGTGCATTTAATGCAGCTAACCTATGGAATATCACAGCTTAGCCTAACCTATCTTAAATGTGGTCAGAACATTTACACTAACTTACAGTTGGGCAAAATCACCTAACACAAAGCCTACCTTATAATAAAGTGTTAAATATCTCAAGTAACTTATTGAACATTGTACTGAAAGTGAAAAACAAAATGGTTTCATGGGTACTTGAAGAATGGTTTCTACTAAATGTGTATTGCTTTTGCACCACTGTAAAGTAGAAAAGTTGTAAGTCAAACTATCATAGTGAGTTGGGGATCATCTGTATAGCAATATGGAAGTCATTTTAAGCTACCCAAATTATTTTCAGAGTATGACAGTCATAACTCTCTCCAATGAACTCTTGTCATAACTGATACTCTACAGAAGGCCGTCAATATGAGGGAGAAAATACTATTCAATTTGAGTTCTGATCCAGTAATAGATTCAACACCTTACTGTTGATCTTTGCTGGGTAAATTTACCTCACTGACTGGGCTGCATTCAAAATTTAAAGGAGAAGACTTGAGTAGTGAAAAAAAAATCTGCATCCTCCTATTAATTCAAAACACAAATTTTCGACTTATCTCAAGGTGATTTTATCAATGTTTATTTAAAATATTGAATATGTAATCTGCATCCTCCTATTAATTCAAAACAGACAAATTTTCGACTTATCTCAAGGTGATTTTATCAATGTTTATTTAAAATATTGAATATGTAAGCATCAAAAAATACTTGTGGTGCTTCTCCTTTGCACATGCTGAGCACAGAAAAATGTTCATCTGTGAAATATATAATATTGCAGATGGAATATCTGCAGTTCTATAATCTCTAACTTTATAAGTAATTTGAAAGTAGAGTGATGTGAAACTGTAAATACTAATTATCATTTTCTTCTCTGATCCATGCTTCTGAGTATCTGTAGAATAACTACAGAACAGCTTTGACATTGTTATGTCAAATCAAAAGCTTTATTAAAGGTTAAACTGCTGCTTTGTGCTGCTTTGCCCCCCACGGATTTGTCACCCCACTTCCCCTGGGTGACAGAGAGACAAAGGATTACTCAAAGCCCATCTCTTCTGAGCAGTGAGAGGCCCTGAAGTGGATAACTTCCCTTGGGAATGCTCCAGTGAGAGGCAACACTTCCTTGGGAAATTAACCCCGAATTGGGGTCCTCTTCCTGCATTTATTTTCCAGACCAGGAAGTTACAGGAAGAGAACAAAGCTGGGATTATAGTTTAACAATATAGGCTGGTAACTTTCAGTGAAACAAGTCAGATGACATTCCATTAGACAATTAAGTGATCTTACAGCAATTTCTCAGTATCTTTACATAACTATCAGTAACTAGTCTGTCATTGAGCCAGCAACCTTTCTGTGCCACAAATCTTTATATTACACCAGAGACATTATAGCCTGAGGAAAATTTCCAGTCCTCCGCAAGGTCAATATTTGAAACTGCAAGGCTTTGGAAAACCAGGCCCTGTGAAGTACATGTGCTTTATAGTATATTCCACATTAAACAAATAATTTTCCAGCTCTCATTTTTAGATGAGCAAAACTACAGTAGGGCAGCTCCATTGTATTTCTTAAAAATGTTTAAAAATCTGTTTCTAAGTCCATTTGGCACTACACACTGAGAATGCCAACAAGTGGATAGTGGTGCATAGATTTTACTGCTTTTAAGTAGAAAAACAAAGGATTTTTTCAATATACCCTGCTACAATAATTCTGGGCATTACCAAATTTGTTTAAAGATTTATGCTATTTTTATGTGTATCTTACCAGTTTGGGGTATATAATTTACATTGCATCTTCTCCTAGTACCTAGTGTGACACTCTTCATGTAATAAGTACTCAAAGGTAAGGAAATTATGGTTTGATTGTGAAAACTTAAATGTAACATTATAATCACTGATATACAATCTGGATTACAACTATGTATCCAACTTAAAATTTAAGACAATTACGAAAGTGCACTACTTCATAACACATACTATTGCATAAATGGGACTTTGCCCTCTATGAATGGTTGTGATCACAAGCAGATTTTCTAGTGAAGAACTGTATAGAAAACCCAACGGAAAGTTAGTTTTTATGCAACTAATTAACAATTTAGAAAAAATGATATGATACCATGTTAGATACACAGTTATTTATAACACCAGTGTAAATATTTATTTCCTTTCCACTTTTAAGCTATTGTAGTGTGTGAAAAATTGACCATATGGTGCCTTTTATTTTAAGTTGAGAAGCTAAGTTTAATATTTCAATAAGTAGCCATCATTTTTTTAATAATGGTATCACTATCCATCATACTTCCAAAGTTTTTCTTTTTAATTTTGTTAACCCAAGGACCTTACTGGTTTTTCTTACTTTATTTTACATATTGCTAAGTATTATTATTTTCACTAGTATGTATTTTTCTTTAAAAAAGTATTCCTATATCCTTTGATATGTTATTAACACTTCTGCCATTCCATTGTATCAGGTCACTCTTACCAATTATCAGAAAAAAAAAGTGTCTAAATATTTCCTTCAGTTCTTATTGAAACTCTCTGAACCCCCGACCCTATTCCTTCTCATCTAGTTTGCTGGACTAGGAGTAAAGAAGAGAAATGGGGGGGGGGTGCTTTTTCCCATGTCTTCCTATGTGCAAATTTTTAATACATGAAATCCTTGAAAAAATGATTGCTCTTTCTTCAAATTAAAGATTGTTAAATTATAATTATTGAAGTTTATCTCAGTCAAACATTCTTTTCAAGCTACTTAATCCATTTATTCTTTTTCTTGATTTCTAAGCTAATAAAATAAATCAGCTATATATGGTTCTTCCAAGTCTTACAAACTTTCCAGATTTCATGGAAAATTTTATTTGTTTAAATCATTTTAAAGCACTCTGACCCATCGCTATTGAACATATTGCTTCTACAGCAAATAGTTGACCATTAATTCTTGGCATAGTTGATCCTCATTAGTTTCTCCAAAGCCTCCCAAATCTTAAGCTTTAAGAAAATCTCAAATGGCTGACCCTTTACATTTATTTTTCTCATTCATTTTTTCCCCCTCCTTTATGGGATGCATTTATTTTTGGCCTTCATTAAAGGAAAGTCTTACAGATGAGTTAGCTAGCCAAATAGACACAGGTAGAGATACCTCCAATTCTTCCCTTTCTTTACAATTGCTCACTTGATCTCTTCTATTGTTACAATTTGTTGCATTACATGTAGCAAAACAAAACAAAA
>NW_007733212.1:47045-50993 GCF_000696425.1 Galeopterus variegatus
AAAAAAAACCCAAAACAGGCACACGTTTTATGTCATACCCAATAAAACCATTTAAATTATTTGCTTGCCTAACATAATTGTATTTCTATAAACTCACTTGGAAATTTATTAAGCACCAGGGAGATACGGGTATTGGATCAAAGTCCAAAGTGGCAGTGGCAACTGAGAGGCTGCTTTATATCCTATCTGCCCTCTACAAAGA
The DNA here is from genome assembly GCF_000696425.1 of Galeopterus variegatus. Taxonomy (NCBI): domain Eukaryota; kingdom Metazoa; phylum Chordata; class Mammalia; order Dermoptera; family Cynocephalidae; genus Galeopterus; species Galeopterus variegatus. The sequence continues at coordinate 47,248 of NW_007733212.1, forward strand.
AGAGCCAAATCTGGGTCATTATATTCAGCAGGGAGCTTTGAAACACCTTCCAACTTTGTGCAGTAGGATGCTGAGTGTCTCTTTTGACCTAGTTTTGCACACAACGAATGCAAGGCTGTCAGGCCATGCAGACTGGAACGGTTAGATCTATGCCTTTCTGTTGCTGGAAGGATCACTAAAATGTTAGCTTCATGATGCTTCCCACTCCAGGAAGCAATAATGTGATTATGTTTGCTATCTCTTGGCTCACAGGCGAATGCTCCTTTATATCACTGTTTCAGGTTGTATGCAGATTGAAACTGATCAAGATGACCTTAATATTCCCTTCAGTTTGACTAAACTATAAACAGGCTTCTTTCTTACTGTAGGTCTCACTCTTTCTTAGCGCATACACTTTATAAAACTTAGAATTGCACATTTTTTTCTCTTCCCCTTTGAGTTCTTATTCTTTTTAAAAGTCCCTTGCCAGTTTTAGAGCACAGTAATATTTTTCACAAAGACATGGACACCGTATCTTTCAAATACAAATATTAAGGGAGATAGCTCCCCTATCTGCCAGTTTCTGTGGGAGGGTAGAAGTCTAACATTGGTGAACACTGCTTTAAGTTTTAAAACTACCCCCTGTCACAAAGATACAAGAAAGTTTACCTTTCCTTTTTAAAACCAATTAGCCAGCACAGATGACCTGGATTCTTCCTCGCACCCTAGCACTTAAAATCCTTCCATCTTTTATTTCAGCAGAATTAAGTTCAGACTGAGTTCTAGTGTCTCTTCTCTATTGCAATAGCCTTGAATAAAGTCTTGTTTACTTGCTTAATTTTGTCTAGTGCAGTTTTTGCTTTGTCAAAATATTATTTAAAAATTACTGAGGCCATAAAATGTCTAACTCTTTCCATCACATTGCTCCTTTGAGATTCAGCAGCTAGAGCATGGGCAGTTTTCCTTTCCAAGAAGATCCTTTTACAAGTGTTATGTTAGTGGCAGCAAATCCCTCCCTGTGATTAGTCAAATCCTCAATGAGGACAGATACCCACCAGTTCTGGGGCCTTTTGCTTCCAGTGGCTGATCTTTACAACACCATCTCTTGTTTTCCTGTTACCATAAATGCTGTGAACATACCACTCTTTAAATTGGGGTCTTGCTACTTTGATTATCAGGCCCAAGCCTGCGTTTCTCTCCTTACCTCACACCATAATCAAGAATTCCAGTCAAATAACGACATGCCATTTCTAAACAAATGTTACATCAAACAAACCATCAATCCATACTATCCNTGATGAAATCAACATTACATTTTCTTCTACTTCATTGCCAAAATTAAATATGACATGAAATACATCTTTCCTTCGTATTGGCATTTGTTGGTGTACTGTTTATGTGACCTACCCAGCCCCCAGTAGCAGTGATGTCAGGCACCTGACAGCAGCAGGATACCCCTTTTCTGAAGTACCGCACTTGGCCCAACAGGAGCTGCCTTATTCCCTGGGGGTTAATGTAGTCCTGAAATTCTCACTTCATCTTCCATTCACCACAACCTCCCCCAACTCTCAACCTGAGGGTGGACTCAATGGCAATGGCTGACAGAAACAGGGTATAAAATGTGGCCCCCTTACTTCAGGGTGTAACTCCTCAGGCAGCTTCTGGGGAGATATAGACAAACAAGGTTCCATCCTTGATTCACTCCTTCCTCTTCCCTGTCCTGCTTCCCTTTCTTCTGAGGACCCTCTTTTTTTGTGTGTGTGTGACCGGTAAGGGGATTGCAACCCTTGGCTTGGTGTCGCCCGCACNAGATCCTTTTACAAGTGTTATGTTAGTGGCAGCAAATCCCTCCCTGTGATTAGTCAAATCCTCAATGAGGACAGATACCCACCAGTTCTGGGGCCTTTTGCTTCCAGTGGCTGATCTTTACAACACCATCTCTTGTTTTCCTGTTACCATAAATGCTGTGAACATACCACTCTTTAAATTGGGGTCTTGCTACTTTGATTATCAGGCCCAAGCCTGCGTTTCTCTCCTTACCTCACACCATAATCAAGAATTCCAGTCAAATAACGACATGCCATTTCTAAACAAATGTTACATCAAACAAACCATCAATCCATACTATCCATCTTTACTTCTCTCACAAGATTTTATTATGTCTCCTATCCTCTTAATAATCTTGAAAAGTTATTAAAATATTTTAAGTGAATGTAAGCCCTCATAATGCTCTGAAAAACATGGTTTCTGCCTTCTAATTCCCTCTTAGCATTTTGAATTATAACATATTTATTTCATCATCTAACTCTTCTCTCCACTGGACGATGAGCTTCTGGAGTGAAAAGACATTGCTTATTTATTAGTTTTTTTTTTTTTTTTTCTCTAGAGATACAGCTAATGTATGGTGGGCAACATTCAACAAATATTTTCTTTTCTTTTTTTTTTTTTGTCTTTTTTCCATGACCGGTAATGGGATTGCAACCCTCGGTGTCACGCCCGCACCGCGCTCAGCCAGTGAGCGGACTGGTCTCTATATGGGATCCGAACCCTCGGCGAGAGCACCGCCACACTCCCAAGCACCGCACTCAAGTGAGTGTGCCACCGGGCCGGCCCCTCAACAAATATTTTCTAAGTTGGCAAAATTATTTGAATGCATTAAATGTAATATGGTGCAAAGACCAATAAAAAAAGTCAAAATAGTCAATTAGCAAAAACAACAAAACCTTAAAAAACTAGTCATTTTCACAACTCTAAGTATTTTTATCATCCCTTTCAGGTAAGTTTGTCAAGTACACATTAAATATTCTATGAAAGTTTTAACATTAAAATAACACATTACAAGGAAAAAAAAAATATTTGAACCCTTATTTCTGAAAAGAAAGACAATTAGAATCTCTTTCTGTTTGTAAAGTTCTGCACAAGTATGGACATAAACAAATTATTATTATTTAATAATTTATGTCCTACCTGCTCCTCTTCTGAGCTCATTCTACCAACTATTTATTTTATTCATTCAAAAGCCTGTTCACATTCTTTGTGGTAGGGAGTGGTATACATGTATACACACAGACATTCAAGATTTCAGCAACAAATGAAAAATTAGTCTTATTTTTCTCCATTAGACAGTCTTCAAGTGGAAAAAAAAAAAGACGCAGGATAGTTTTTTTTTTTTTTAAAGCTTTAATCCGTACTCAAGGAAGATGAGCTAAAATTCATACACATCCATGTGATGTTATTCTACTGTACCTGTATATGCAAATTGGACAAGGTCCCAGAGGGCATTGGGGTCTATGCCTTCCATCTTGATCTCCTCTTGCTTGGCTTCGCAAACATCACTTGTAAACATGGCCGCAAAATAGTCAGAGACTGAACTCAGAACAAGCCTGAAAGAGTCACAAGATTTAATTTAGACCATGAATATAAAGCAAGAGAACTAAGTGTCAACTAGATGCAATACAGAGGACAAAATCAATCCATCAATCAATGCATTTATTTATTTCCTTATGGATTGCTTATAAAAATTGATTTAAATAATCCTTTCCCACCCTTCGGACAAGCATTCTCCTAAAATTTCTTCTATCATTTTTAGTATGTTTTCAATTTTAAATTTAAGACTTCAGTCTTTTTGGATAAGAACCAAATTTTACTTCCCCCAAAGCAGCAAGATACCAATTTGAAGAGTGGTATGTTCATAGCATTTCTGGTAACAGGAAAACAAGAGATAGCGGGGAATTGAAAAATATAATATTATTATTATATAGACTTCA
>NW_007733212.1:51654-56160 GCF_000696425.1 Galeopterus variegatus
GAGGAGTTAGGAGTTAGCTTTCTTCCTTCCTCTTCCCTGTCCTGCTTCCCTTTCTTCTGAGGACCCTCTTTTTTTGTGTGTGTGTGACCGGTAAGGGGATTGCAACCCTTGGCTTGGTGTCGCCCGCACCGCGCTCAGCCAGTGAGTGCACAGGCCATCCCTATATAGGATCCGACCCCGCGGCGGGAGCGTCGCTGCACATCCAGCGCTGCACTCTCCTGAGAGCACCACAGGGTCGGCCCTGAGGACCCTCTTTAAAGAAGCCATGCACACCTGAATTCTGGGCTCTGGCTCTATTAGTAGGGAACCTGACTTATGACACTGTTCTTCAAAATGTTTCTCAGTTCATCTCTTCATGTTCATCTAGTCCTCATTTCATGCCTGGATTAACTACAATAGCTTCTCAGATCATTAACTAGTTTTTGCTTCCCTGTCTTTTGCACATTTTCTAAAGCTGTACCATATTTCAAAGCTTCTTTCTAAATCTATTGTAGTTGTTAAAGTCATTCCTTCTGTAACCAGATTGCTTGAGTATCAATTTCCCATCAATTATTGAGTACTTAACTTGGATGAATTTATTAATTTCTCTATGCTTCAGTTTTCTATTCTATAAGAAAAAATGGGGAAAATAAGGATTTCCTTTCCCTTAAAGACAAAATGAGTTAGTATATGCAAAGCATTTCAAACAAGGCCTGGAACATAATCAACACCAAGTGTTAACTAGCAGCCCCATTATTGATATTGTTATTACTATTGACATTTATTTTACTCTCCTCCTCAGACTTTACATTAGTTTCTAATTATGACACTAGCTTTTAATGTCTTTTCTGAAAGAGCAGTAGATCTTACATAAATTATTTCTTTTTACATTATTTGAAATTATTATAATACTGCCACATTTTTCAGTGCTAATGGTTATAATATTGTATATGTTTTTCCCAAAGACATTACTCAGTTCAGGTAATCGAAATATAAGAGAAAATTTTAAAAATCCATTCGTTTGTTTGTTATAAATAAATAATATTATTATTTGTATTGAGCCAAGAGCTAGTTTGCATTAATTAATATTGTTTCATTGTGCAAAAATATAAATAAGTTGATGACACCTGCAATTATTCAAAAGTGTGCTTGCCTTTTTCAGGTATTCCACCAAAAATTTTTTCACATGTTTGTTAATATGTGTTTAACTTAGAATTCTAAGGATGTAAATTACCTGCAAAATAGTTAGTGATAAAGTTTTAAACTATAGTGTTGTTAAAAAAAAAAAAAAAGTAATTGAGAGGCCATTGGGCTGAGACAGCTCCAGCATTCTGGATTGCCCTCCAAGCAAATCAAATTCAAAGTAACTTAACCAGTCAGAAACATCCGACCAATCTCTCTAACTGGGCTACTTTTCCACTTTAAACAATCAAATATTTTCTTTGTATTGCTTCACAAACACCCTATAAAAGTTTTTCCCTCACACTCCTTTGGTTGAGGCCTGAATATCTTGTGGTCTAGTACTGCCTGATTAATCAATAGGTATTTGCTCAAATAAAATTTAAAAAATTGTAATGTGCCTAAGTTTATTTTATAACAAAGTAAAGAAAATATAAAGCCTTATTTGAATTAATTTTTCCATGGATAAGAAAGACACTAATTTTTTCTTATCATACTAGATTGACTACAATGAATTAAATTTAATATGCGCTAAACATATAAAATATTAAAATGTTCAGAATAATATATGTGTAAGCAATACATTGCTCAGATGTTTTAGAGCAATAATAAACCAAGAAGAAATGGTGGTCATGGCTGAGGTTCTGGGGGCTTTAAAAGGAGGAGTTAGGAGTTAGCTTTCTCTCTCTCCGCCATTCTTGCCAGGTGATGCCCTGCATTGCTGTGGAGTCAACTCACCAGATGTGTTCCCTGGATTGTAGACTTCCCAATTTGTTTCTGAAACTGTAAACAATAAATTTCATTTTCTTACAAATATTTCAGTTTCAGGTATTTCGTTACAAGCAACAGAAACAAGCTAATATTTAGGAAAAATGCTCAACTTGTCGGTTAAAAATACTTGAAATGAGTAAAAAAATATTAAGTTAGCACCAATAAAAGGCGATGAGGTTATATAAATCATATTAAATCATATAAAACATGCTGTGTTTTTAAAAAAATAATGATAATTTCATGTGTTAATATAATTTTAAGTTGATTGAGTCCCTCTATCTTCTTAAACAAAGATTTATCAACCCTAGTTATGAGTAGTTTTATTTTTGAACTCTTCATATTTTTTTTTTATTTCTTAAATTCACTACCTAAAATGGCATTATAATTCTTCCCAAAATGAAGAAAAAAAAATAGTAACAACAACAACAACAAAATTCAAGTTCTCTTAAATGTGAATCTTTATTTCTAGAGCCATAGAATATTCTGCAATCTGCATATCAGTCTATCACTTTTAAACATATAAATGCATATTTCCAATAAAGACTGACTACTGTACCTATGTGCAGGTATCTTTCGATTCCCAACAATCAGGATAACATCACAGAGTTGCTGTTGCTTCAAGTAACTTTCCATCTTTCTGAAGGTTTGCTCAGCATGGTGAACAGCTTGATAGAATTCTTCAGAGCTACTGGAATCCATATCATTTTGAGGTGTCAATGAATGGCTGGTTGCTGACAGTCTGTAAACCAGACANAAAAAAAAATAGTAACAACAACAACAACAAAAACCAAGTTCTCTTAAATGTGAATCTTTATTTCTAGAGCCATAGAATATTCTGCAATCTGCATATCAGTCTATCACTTTTAAACATATAAATGCATATTTCCAATAAAGACTGACTACTGTACCTATGTGCAGGTATCTTTCGATTCCCAACAATCAGGATAACATCACAGAGTTGCTGTTGCTTCAAGTAACTTTCCATCTTTCTGAAGGTTTGCTCAGCATGGTGAACAGCTTGATAGAATTCTTCAGAGCTACTGGAATCCATATCATTTTGAGGTGTCAATGAATGGCTGGTTGCTGACAGTCTGTAAACCAGACAAAAAAAGATGGTGTTTATATAAAGTTCTATGAATCTTCCAGAATGGTACTATGATTTTTAGAAATTTTAAGGGAAAATCGATGCATCTCCTTATTTTCATGATTTTTAGTGCAAGTTCAATGAAACAACTCTGAAAAATCTACTTTGGGTTAAATGATTTGCTCTAGTAAGCAATAAATGAATTTAAAATTATCTCTTTTTTCCTGTTCTAAAAGTGATTTAAAAATAAGCTATCAGCATTTATTAGGACATTAAGTTAGTAAACCTGAAAAAGGCACAGAAATAGTAAATTATTAATATACCCATTCTAAAATTAATTAATAATGAAATGTTAATTTCCTCCACTTGACATTGAGGTAGCTTGTTATACTATTCTAAATAGTCATGATACTTGAGATGTGATACTAAATGTTGCTTTGCAGAAATAGGTGATTTTTATTATGAAAATTTATAAAACATGGTTTGCAAAAAATACTGATAATTTAATTTGAAAATAAATTGTGACCTTCATATTCTGTTATCAACTGATTAAACAAAAAATGCACAGAATGTATTAGCTCAGTACCTATAAAAATTTTAATCACTAAAAAATGCATATATAATAAACTTAACGATTTTGAAAAGTCTATGATACTTAACATTTGCTACTATATCTATTAAAAGCATGGACTGTTTTACAAAAAGACTTTAAAAATGCCATACTCCATCAAGGAGAAGACTCTCAATATACTTAGATTCATGACAGCAGACCCAATCAAGTGTTCTGATGACAAATCTTGAAAACAATTTAAGTATGAAAATTGTTTAGATACATAAAGATAATAATGAAATTGCTTATTTCATTATAAATATCTCAGAAAGTAACATGGAAAATTATGCTTCCAGTTGAGATGTAATAATTATAAGCAACACAGAGTGAGAGTCTGAGCAACTCATCAGAACACAGCAGCTAAGCAGAACTTCTGGCATCATCAAGGGGTTAGGAGGAAAGAATGGATATTGGACTTATTGGTTACAAAGGAAGCCAGAACCTGAAGGGCAAAGCAGGGGCTGTAAAGGAGGAAAGTTCAAATAAGGCTGTTATTTGGTATTACTTTTCCCCTAGAAGGATATGCTAATTCTTGAGCAGCACTAGACAAGCAGAAAATGACTTAAAGGAGGTTGAGAAATTAAGCAGTACTCGAAAAGTAAACATTTGAATTGAGGAGCCAGCAAGAATGAAGGGCTCTGATAAATAGGCTTGCAACTGGGCTCCATGAAGGGCTGGGCTGTATCCTTGGAGTAAGGGGAACTGAGTATAGACAAGATAATCCAAAGACTGAAACCTAGATTTGAATCAGTAAAAATCCCTGATTGCGTTAAGGTAACCTTCTAATGTAAGTACCAGCAGACAGTAAAAAGAATTTATCTTTAGAGGAAGATAATGTCATCTAGACTCTGTGACTTCTATATAACACTCGATATATATATAT
>NW_007733212.1:57378-58699 GCF_000696425.1 Galeopterus variegatus
ATTTGCAAAAATTCTAAGCAAAATATTAGCTACTAACTTTAGATGTATATGTAAAAATGGGTGATTTATTACAGCTAAATTGAACTACATTAAAAAACATATTTTAATCATAAAGCTAATACATTTATTTGGCAGGCTTCATGTTTAACTGAAATGTTTTTCTCTTTGAGATTCAGAATGAGATCCCATAGTATCACGTCTATGCCACATTTATTTGAAGGACCTTGTCAGTGTAATGTAAACAGAGAAAAAAATCAACCCGTTATTGTTACGTAAGAAAATACATAATTGATATTATTTTCAAAAGATGTGTTTGCACATATAGAAAATTTAAAAGAATCTACAGACAAGTTTACAAATGTAAATCCATTAAAATTGTGTGCACTCTGTTCAAGCTACAATATTTGTCTACACAATATGATTACTTTCATCAGATTTTACAAGTTTTCTTTAAATATTTGAAAATAATACAAATTTTGCTGTACCATATGTTTCCCTTTCACAAGTGTTCAAATTACACTCCCAGAATATGGTCATTTCTCAGCATATATTTTAGTAATTCAGGCTCAGGCATATGTAGCAAGAACAGCAGAATTATTTCTATACATCAACACATTGAACAGAAATGTCACACAATGCACTGCAGGGTGAATTTTAAAATCTAGAATGAACAAATTATTGGCTCTTAGGTACCAATGGAGATTTGACTCAGGATTGCAGGTTTCCAAACTGATAAAAACTGCCTCTTATGAGACCCTGATGTTTCTGGTTTAGTAACCAGACTGAAGGAATAGGTTTTAAAATTGAAGATGTTAGAGAGTGCCCTGCAGAATGGCTCCTAGTTTAAGGAGGCTCTGGGATAAAATCTCCTTCCAGATCCTTATATTAATTACCCACAAGTTCCTGTACCAGCCAGCCACCAAAAGAAACAGAACTACAATAATTACCCACAAGTTAAATGAAATACTTAGGACAAAAGTTTTACATCTCACTAATAATTTCATAATCTTGGAAAAGTTATCAAGAAAATAATTTAATATACTTTAACTTCAAGTCACCCAAGTTGCAATGGATGCAATATTAAAGCAAATAGTGAAAGTAATAAAATAATACAATATTAGAGCTTGGTGAAACCCTAGAAATAAAATAAAACAGCATAGTATTTGACAGGATTTATTTCAAAGTCAAAAACTAATTATTGTTTTCAAGATAGTATCTTCTTTTACCTATTCTAGACACGCTGATCAATCTCGAATATATTATAGAAATGGGCCTTTTCTGAAAAATTTGAAAGTAATTTGAAAGAATGTCTTAAAAAATT
>NW_007733212.1:59089-71242 GCF_000696425.1 Galeopterus variegatus
TTAAAAAAAAAATAAAACCACAGAAAGCTAGAAACTAGGCTCCAAAATAAGTTCTCTCTTAGATTTTTTCCACAAAAGTCTCATGCTTTGAGTCTGAAATGCTTTATATCTGAAAACAAGTCACTTTTTTCATAGTCATTCAATCTGTCAGATAAATATTTCTATTTGTTTGACTTGATTTTCTCTTGTACGTTTCCTCATAAATCATTTTCTGATTTCAGAATTGTGTAGGACTCATTTTCCTCAATCTTTGGTTCAGGAGAAAATTTAAAAATGAGTTTCCCCATCAGAACACTTATGATTTTTAAACTAAGAATCATTATTTAACCTCCTTTGCATCATATGTCCAGTCTTATTAATTCAACAAATAAAGCCTTAAAATTTTAGGAAATATAGGTTATGTCTTTACAATGTTTTCTGTAAATATTCAAGTATGGCACTGGATTTTATTATTTCCTATTTTTTTATATATCTTCAGCTTAAAAAAAAACCCAAAAAAACAAAACTCCTAACAGTGTCTTTCAAGAGCTTATTGTACAATACATGACACACTATATTTTATCTTTATTATAGCCTGACAACATAAAGCTTGAAGTTATAAGTAATTTAATTTTAAAAATCCAATATGAGTTCTTCCTGTCAAAATTTAAACATGCTTAAGTCTTCCCCAATCTAACATATGTAAAAGATAAAATGAATAAAAATTTTCTTTGATCTCATGAACTACTCAAACCACAGGTGTACTTTTCTTTTCCTTTCACAACCACATGTCTTGAGAGAGTTGTCTTCAGTTATTAACTTCAATTCCTGACCCTTCAAACACTCCTCAGTCCATTGCAATCTGACTTCCCTAATCACTCATTTAACTTGACAAGGTCATTAATGGCTTTCTCATGGATATTTTTAGCTTCCATCTTTATTTCTTATCTTAAATGCTGAGACATACATTCCTGTTTCTGTGCTTTTCTAAGCAATTCAGGACTAACCATTCTTTACTTTCCCTGTACCAAACAACTCTGAGATGAAGCATGTTTCCCTGTTGTTGTGGTAGACAGTATTGGGATCAGGCAGAGATAATTCAGTTGCTTGCACCAGAAATAGTTGCTCCTGGAAGATTAGACTAAATTAACAAAAAAAAAATGCTTAATTATAAAAACCAACAACTACCAATCTGTTTTCACTCTAACACTCCTTATTTCTGTGTCAACCTAAAGCTATTATGTCATAGATTTTGCTCAGTGCCAGCTAGTTCTTACTTAGCCTTCAATGCTTTCTTGGTTCTAATTTTACAACATTCATTATAAGCTCCTATATAAACTGATACTTTCTTCGACTTTTGTTATCCTTCAAGTCAAGCTCTAGCTGTAGACTTGTTAAGTAATTCCTGTTTCTACAATAAGTCACACCTCTTTCTTCTATAGCCTTCACATATGTAATTATCTTTACTGGAACCTTCACAACACATTGATATTCTCATAGCTAACTTTCAGAAATCAGTTTAAATATCACTTGTTTCATAAAGCCTTCCTTTAATCCTCACAGCCCGGGATGTTTGGGTTACACTGACATGTAAGCATGGTTTAAATACATCTCTGCCATGTAGAATATTTTAGTTTAATAACTATTTGTTGAATTATTGAAGAAAATTTTATGAGAAGACGGCCTTGGTCAGGTTCCAATTTTAGTTTGTATGTTTTGTTTTGTTTTGTTTTGTTTTCATATAGCACTAAAATATGTTGTTGAAAAAAAAAACTGGCACTAATAAAAGAAGCAATAGGATTAATCTCCCAAAATCTAATATAGAGTGCCCAGCACGCAGAAGGTAATTAGTAAATGCTTTTGTTGCGAGCTGCTTTTGTTGAGTATCAAATAGCTTCCAGAGTTCATGAGAAAGAAGCATAAAGTAAGTGCTGTAACCGTAATGTATACTATCTTGCATTTCTCTTGTAGTGCATTTATGCACATTATGAAAATCCTATAGAATACAGTAAGTATAGTAAAGAAAGTACTGTAAAAATATTTTAAACACATATCTTATATTTGAATTAACACATTGAATATATAACAATATTGAAATAACAAGGGTCCATGACTAAGACTAGATTCCAAGATTACCATTATTTCTTTAATGTTAGTGACTAAGAGTAGAATTAAAATGGCAAACTAATTTTGCCAGCAGTTTTTCATTTCTCCGGAGTATAAAAGTTAGCTTTTATTTTGAGGAAAATATTTTTTAAAATATGTCTGTAATGTATATAAAGAAATCACCCATTTATACATAGTTCTCGGGCAAAGACCTGACTGTAGTGAAAGATGACTTTATTTAAGTGAAAAATTAACTATTTATTTTTGCAGTGCAAATTTAGTGTATATTTTAGGTAGTGTATTTCTCTTCAGATGAAGTGTGCATCATAGATATATTTATTTTAATTTTTTAATATATCTCTGAGTAGTGGGAAATTGGGTTTGCTATTTTCTACCTTTCTAAATCATGTTCAAATATTTTATATTATTATTATATTTATAAAAAAAACATAAAGTTGTACTGACCAGTCACCCTTCAAAAAACATAATCATTATTAAAAAACAACTAAGTTCAAAAAATGAACAAAAAGAAAAGAAAGAAATTTCAATGAATAAATAAACAGAATCCGCTTTGCATTGTAAAATTAGAGAAACATCATCATTATGTCAGTATCGAAGTGTAAACCAGTGTTCAGAATATATGCTTAGTTATGTTAAACACACAGATTTTCAATTCTTTTACTAACCCTTAGAGACAAGTATAGATGAAGGAAATTTGTAATGAATGAAGTTCATCACCAGGTGCTGCTACTTAGAAACAAGAAAAATGAATACAGTCATTAATGTTGCTTCTGGGTACTATTATATTTTGTAAGATAATTGGATTTTTAAGTAAGTTTTTTTTATCAGAAGTACTGAAACATCAACACCCACATGCACATGCAAATACAGGAATTGGTACAACAAACAATAAAAAAAATAAGTAACTTATGTACTAGAGAAAAAGTGTATATGTTCTGGCTTCATCAGTTAGTAGGTTCTGAATCTCAATTAAAGTCCTAATAAAATGGCATACAATTAAAAAAAATTCACACGTGATGCTTGTAAATAAGACGAAGTTTTGAAAATGCTTTGTAGCATAATCTAAGTACATTTCCAAAGATAAACTAAATTTGAAAATGTAACCAAAAGTATTTGTGAAATAAAAAGAGTACTTTTATGAATTAAGTAAACCTCATTACAGTACAACATGTTGCATGAAAAAATTATGTCTATGTATGATAAATAATAACCACATAAAACAAATGATTCATATTTTGTTTTCCACTTTAAATTTAAAAATACATAATCCATAGATATACCAATTTTATATAAAAAGTATGTTTAAATGCTTGAAATTACAAAATTGACATAGTTGAAATCTTTTTAAGAACTTTAAACTCTAAAGAAAACTGTGGTTGAGGAAATGATGAGTAAGGTTGACAAATAAAACACATTTAGATGCTTAAAATTCTCAACAAAAAAGGAGACATCTGGGAAGAAAGGCAACTTCTCAGGGCATTCTGGCAATGTGAAATGTGATAAAATTCTGAAAGTGCTTCTAATATGAAATGCAGTTATTTGGTAATTTATATATAAATGAATAATTACGCAACATCTGCAATCACATTTTATGCTTTTTCTTACCAAAAACTTTCCAAGAGTCAATTAAGATTTTAAAATTAATGTAAATTTAACTCAGGTTGGTATTAAAATCAGTCTTATTTGAACATGTAATTGCTATAAATTTAGAAGACAATATTATTATATTTAGCCACTTGTTTTATTCTTATCAAGGATTAGTAAAAAAAATGTTCAGTTATGAAAATAAATATTTTTATGTTTGGTAAGAATACGCACACACAAAGAGGCAGATTTTTCCAACCAAAATTCTGCTTCCATAGTTCCAAACTCTTAGAAATAAATTTTGTGGAGACCAGAAATCAAAAGAAAAGAAATCCAAGTCATATCAAAATACTTAAGATATGTTCAATAGCCTAAACCTTTTGATAAAATTAGTATTTGTAAAAATTAAGATTCAAAATTGATAAAATTCCAATTTAATGATTATTATAATAGTTATCGTCTCATAATATTAAATCTGATGAATATTATAATTCAGTTTAAAATTTACGTCTGAAGAAATCTCTCTTAAGGATATAGAAATGAAGTCTTTGTATTAGATGTCCTATAGTAAATAAATCTTCAAGAGGAATGTACTTGACTATTTTTATAAAATGAATGATTACATAAAAATATATATGCATATACTTGTACAAATAATAGCTGTACACAAAACTATTAAAATGGTTACAAAATATTTATGATACATCATTCTAAAATACTATATATTTTTCCTATTCCCTTCCTCACGTGGGAATTTATCTCTACATTATCTCTTTTCATTCAAGGATCAGTCCATTTTACACTGGCACTCCATGTCACTAGTTGACCCTGGGCTTAAGGTCTACTATTTCTTGCCTTTGTCCCTTCAGGCTTAGTGATATTAATGGCTTCCCACTTTTCTATTCTGGTCTGGATGACTTATCCTTCCACCTGGTCTTTTTTATATTTATTTTTATTTTTGGCCTTTCGTGACTGACTTCTTTCACTATCATATTTTTTTTTTTTTGAAACATAATTTTGATTGTACATCTCTGTGGGGTACTGCACTGAATATCAATATCTGAGTGTAATGTGTAATGCTGAAATCAGAATAATTAGTATATTCAACATTACACCATGTAATCATTTTTTGTGGCCCTTTACCAATTTCTCACTAACCCTCCTCCCACTCTCCTTTTTCCACCTCTAGTAATCTCAGTTCTGTTCTCTCCTTTTGCAAGTTAACACATTATTTGATTGTTGTATCATTTTTTCCCCTTTTTATGTATTTATTTATTTTTTTAGCTCCAACTTATGAGTGAGGACATGTGGTCTTTCTCTTTCTGTGCCTGGCTTATTTCACTTAACATAACTTTCTCTAAGCATATAACCAAGGGAATGGAAATCACCATGCTGAAGTTATACCTGCACTCCCATGTTTATCGCGGCTCTATTTACAATAGCCAAGAGTTGGAAACAACATAAATGTTCATTGCTCGACAACTGGATGAGAAAAATGTGGTATATATACTTAATAGAATACTACGCTGCCATAAAAAGAATGAAATTCTGTACTTCCCCTTATTCTAACACTGTCAATACCTAGATAAATAGTATCTTTATTATATGTCTTCACTTGAATAAACTAGGATTAATTTATTCAATGCAAAGACCATTTCTGATTAGAGAAATTGGTAACAGAAGTGGCCCCAGGACACTGACATCAAAATGGAAAGTTGAAAGCTTCACATATTTGAGAAATACACAGATCTTTCCAGATTGGAAATGGAACACTAAAAATCTACTGCTTAGGAGTCACATTTATTCCGAATACCCAGAGTGGAGAGAAGGGATATAGAACTGGTGAAAGACGGAATTTGGGTCATCAACTAGCTGTTAAAATGAACTTCTCTAACAACAGTGGAGATTATTAAGAATGTGGGTTGAACATGAGAATTTACACAGAACTGATTATAAGCTTAGGGCCTACAATTTCCAACTCAAGGAAGAGATGATGAACTAGAACACTTCTGTGGCCTAAAAGAAACCTTTGTCTCGAGTGGCGTCACAAAAAAGGATCAGACCCTAAATCTAGTTATGATGTAAATTGAAATGCCTGTGTAATGCACAAAGTCATCAAATCATGCATACTATAAATGAGGCCCGGTTGGGTAGGAGTGACATTCTGAGGCTTGGGGACAATTGTGTGGAAACAGACAAAGCCAAGAAACTTGAACCCTTTCTTTAAGTCTTCCTGACTGCAGAACGAGCATCATCTCCTCTACTAAGGAAATCAGCCTACTCTTGCAGAAATTCTCTTCAAAAGCTTCACCAGGATTTTATCAGGAGTAGATGCTTTGCAATATAATGCCTACTCTCCTTAGAACCTGTCCTACCATGCTTTATTCCCTTCAGACTTATTCCTCCTGTTATAGCCCAAAGGGAGAATCACAAGTCTTCTTTCATACCACGCATCGAATGAGTTACAACATTAGGCTAGTTTGTATAGACTGGTACCTGGGGTGCACTGATAGGAAAAAATTAAAAATAGATTATGGTTGAACTGGGTGAAGTAAATTGATGTGGTTCTTCTCACCCAGAATTCAGAGGAGTGGCTCTAACATCATTTATTAGCTAATACAATCCTGAATTAATGGGAATCTTAGAATCTGTAATGTCAACACTTCCCAGGGGTACCGTAGAGGAAGATGTAGAAATGCTAATGTATATGGGAATGACACAGTAGATCTATTACAGCCAACCTGTTTTATTGTAACTATTGGAGAGCCTAGAAAATATTTCTTTCATCATTAAGAAATCCACTGGCAAGAAGACAGTTTTAAAGTTCTCTGCTAAGTAAACTGTAGGCTCCGATGACTCAATTAAATTTAACTCTTTGATGTCAATGGTAATATTGTCCCAAAGACAATATAGACACTAGTGTCACTATAGACCAGTGCCAGTAGTCTAACTAAACCTACCACATTTTAAGGTAAATAAAGTTTTATTAGAACACAGCCCCATCTATTTGATTATATTTTCTATGTTTGCTTTCTTGCCACAACAAAGTCAAGTAGTTATGATAGAGATCATATGCCCCCAAAGCCTAAATTACTTACTCTCTGGTCCTCTACACAAAAACGCTTGCTTCTTCCTGTTATGATCATAGGGAAGGAGTCTTGAATAGTGGATTTTACATGCCTATATACATATCTGGAGGGAACAAATTAATCATGCTGTATCTACATGAAACAGATGAAATGGCCATCCAAGGTATTTGTTTAATTGGAAAATGTATAGGTTTTTCATACAGAACTGAGTTATATCATCATGTATCAGTATCCTCTCTCCTAAAGTTACTTTATGTAAATTAGTTCAGAGACACAGAGAGGCTTTGTTGATTATAAGACTGGGTTTTCTAAAGAAAGCACCTGCAAATTTGCTACGCATCTGTAATGGAAATATGTATTTCTGATTTTCCCCAAAATAAGACATTGGAAAATGGAAAATACCAAATTATTTCAGAAGTTATTAAATATTATCTTTGATCTGTAATGGAAATATGTATTTCTGATTTTCCCCAAAATAAGACATTGGAAAATGGAAAATGCCAAAATATTTCAGAAGTTATTAAATATTATCTTTGAATTGAAGCAAGTACCTCACAGCCTTTAAATGCCACTATATCCACCAGACAAAGAGGAAACCTTTGAAAGCCAGGCAGTAAATTGTGTATTTGTCCAAGTTCCTATCCTGGTGTGTTCACTGAATGGATGGACTTAACCTGTGGTTATTTCCTCAGTCTCAGAATGCATAGTTGGAAAAGATGTATTCAGAAACTGTCACAATTCTCATATTGGCTTTCTGACCCGCAGAGTCAGGCATATTAAGGAAAAATGTGCCATATTAACTGTCACCACATGAGGACCACAACACTACATCCAAATCTATACTGCATTCACAAGGAGTTTGCGGATATCGGTGCCACATTATAACTGTTAAATATAAAAGAGTAGAGATTCTATTATGTCATGGATTAATTCATTCATTCAGTGGGTAAAAATGCCAGATGGATCTTGAATACTAAGTAGATTATCACAAACATAATCCGGCAAGGATGATAATTAAAGCTGATATTCCAGAAGTGATACTGCTACAGCAGAAAATCCTCACAACATTTGGAGCTTAGTACGCAGCTATAAACTTCTCATAACACTTTTTAAAAACTCAACATTATTAAGGAAATCAGAACTTGTTTACGTTCTCCTAACAGGGAGAGCAGTATCACTTTAATTTCTCAACACAGGGGAATGACAACTCCATTCTCCATATAGTTTGCAACAACCTTTATCACTCTGATAACTCACAAAACAACACTCTTTCCCATTATATTTGTAGTATTGTGATCATTAAATCTGATGGTCAGGAGATATCAAGTTCACTAGATGTCTTACTTGCCAGAGGGTAGGAGAAAATCCTGCAAAATTTGAGGGGACTGCCACATTGATAAAAATTCTATGAGTATAAAAGTTTATGCATGTGAAAAATTTGCCTTTAAAAAATTATATTTTATTCAAATTTACTTTTTTAAATTTTAAATTAATTAATCAATATTTTGGTAATAAGACAACATGAGATCTACCCTCTTACCAATTTTTCAGTGCATAATTCAACATTGTTAACTAAAAGCACAATGTTATACAGAACATGTTTAGAACTTATTCACCTTGCATAGCTGAAAATGTATACCCACTGAATAACAACTCATTACCCACTTCCTCCCCAGCCTTAGGCAACCATCATTCTACTGTTTCTATGAGTTTGACTATTTTAGACTCCTCATACAAGTAGAATTATGCAGTACTTGTCCCTCTGTGACTGGCTTATTTCACTTAAAAGAATGTCTTTCAGATTCAACCATGTTGCATATACCAGGATTTCCACAGTTCGGATATTGCCCCAAGACTGAGAGTCAGAGTGCAGCTCATCTTGTATTTTTCTCTTCTGAAAGAAATTGCAGTTTTGCACTGCCCATGGTCCAATATCTGAAAACAGCACAATTATTTAGTCTGATTTTATGTTTGTTTCTGGTTTGAGGGCAAGTCTGGTACCACTTCTTTTGCCATGGCTAGAAGCTCTCACTGATTTGAACAGCAAACTTATGATTAGATTCCTTTATGTACATGTTTTAATCCATTTCTTCTCTTCTTTTTATATCTATTTCTGCTTTTTCTAAGTTGCTTTGGCTAATTTCAGTTGAATGTGAAAATCAGCTCAACTCTATAATAAAGTATGCTGGAATTTTAGAATTGACATCACTACAGCATTAAAATTTTTCATTAAGGAACATGAAATAGCTCCCTTTCTCTCTTTTTTTTCCTTTTTCCTTTAGAATTTGGTTTAATCTAATAAAAAAAAACAAAACAAAAAAATTAATGGGGACAATGCCCCCAATAAATACATCAGCAGTTAACAAGTGTATAACTTGTTTCAAGAAGGGACAAAATGATATTGAAGATGAAGTCTACAATGCCAGATCATCCATATAAATGTACAAAGAAAATACTAATCTTGTTAATGACCTAATTGAAGAAGACTGATGATTCATAGCCAACATCATAGGCATCTCAATTAGTTCAGCTTACAGAATTCTAACTGAAAAATTAATTGACCAAAACTTTTTGCTAGATGGTGCCAAAACTGTTGCACTAAAATCAGCTGCAGATAACAGCAGACCTCTCAATGAAAATTTTGAAGTTAGATCAAGATTCTGAAACATTTCTTTGGAGAATTGTAACAGGCAATGAAATGTGGCTTCACCAGTATGATCCTAAAGACAATGCACAATCAAAGCAATGGCTACCAAGAGGTGGGAGTGGTCCAGTCACAGGAAAAGAGAACCTGTCAAGAGCAAAGATCATGGCAACAGTTTTTTTTTTTTTTTTTTGGATGCTCAAGGCATGTTTCTTCTTGACTTTCTGGAGGGCCAAAGAATAATAGCATCTGCTTATCATGAAAGTGTTTTGAGAAAGTTAGCCAAAGCTGTAGCAGAAATTTAATAGGAAAACTTCATCACAGAGTTCTTCTGCATCATGACAATGCTTCTGCTCATTCGTCTCATCAAACAAGAGAAATTTTGTGAGAATTTTGATGGGAAATCACTTGGTATCCACACTACAGTTCTGATTTGGCTTCTTCTGACTTGTTTTTGTTGCCTATTGTTAAAAGGTCTTTAATGGACACCCACTTTTCTTCAGTTAATAATGTAAAATGGACTGCATTGACATGATTAAATTCCAGGACCCTCAGTTCTTTAGGGATGGACTAAATGTCTTATGCCATCACTTACAAAAGTGTCTTGAACTTGATGGAGCTTATGCTGAGGAATAATGTTTATATTTTCTATTTTTATCTTTTATTTCCATTGTTTTTCAAACCTTTTGAAGTCCCCTCTTAAAGCCCTTACAAGGAAAGTGAAGCTTTGGGTGTTTGTGAGAAAAATGAACAGTAAGAAAGGAGAGGCAATCCCTTGGGACTCTCTTGTCCAGCCCAAATAACTTCTAAAGGTTGACAATCTGATACTTTGGCAATGAGTTTCATACTCTTATGAAGTGTAGGTTAAAAAAAGCTTTGGGTGTTTGTGAGAAAAATGAACAGTAAGAAAGGAGAGGCAATCCCTTGGGACTCTGTTGTCCAGCCCAAATAACTTCTAAAGGTTGACAATCTGATACTTTGGCAATGAGTTTCATACTCTTATGAAGTGTAGGTTAAAAAGTAAAAAAGAGTAATGATCATAGGATTATCAAACCTACTCATCCAATATGTATGGTGTAGATNTGGAGAATTGTAACAGGCAATGAAATGTGGCTTCACCAGTATGATCCTAAAGACAATGCACAATCAAAGCAATGGCTACCAAGAGGTGGGAGTGGTCCAGTCACAGGAAAAGAGAACCTGTCAAGAGCAAAGATCATGGCAACAGTTTTTTTTTTTTTTTTTTTGGATGCTCAAGGCATGTTTCTTCTTGACTTTCTGGAGGGCCAAAGAATAATAGCATCTGCTTATCATGAAAGTGTTTTGAGAAAGTTAGCCAAAGCTGT
Organism: Galeopterus variegatus; assembly: GCF_000696425.1. Lineage (NCBI taxonomy): Eukaryota > Metazoa > Chordata > Mammalia > Dermoptera > Cynocephalidae > Galeopterus > Galeopterus variegatus. Next base: position 69,859 of record NW_007733212.1, read on the forward strand.
AGCAGAAATTTAATAGGAAAACTTCATCACAGAGTTCTTCTGCATCATGACAATGCTTCTGCTCATTCGTCTCATCAAACAAGAGAAATTTTGTGAGAATTTTGATGGGAAATCACTTGGTATCCACACTACAGTTCTGATTTGGCTTCTTCTGACTTGTTTTTGTTGCCTATTGTTAAAAGGTCTTTAATGGACACCCACTTTTCTTCAGTTAATAATGTAAAATGGACTGCATTGACATGATTAAATTCCAGGACCCTCAGTTCTTTAGGGATGGACTAAATGTCTTATGCCATCACTTACAAAAGTGTCTTGAACTTGATGGAGCTTATGCTGAGGAATAATGTTTATATTTTCTATTTTTATCTTTTATTTCCATTGTTTTTCAAACCTTTTGAAGTCCCCTCTTAAAGCCCTTACAAGGAAAGTGAAGCTTTGGGTGTTTGTGAGAAAAATGAACAGTAAGAAAGGAGAGGCAATCCCTTGGGACTCTGTTGTCCAGCCCAAATAACTTCTAAAGGTTGACAATCTGATACTTTGGCAATGAGTTTCATACTCTTATGAAGTGTAGGTTAAAAAATAAAAAAGAGTAATGATCATAGGATTATCAAACCTACTCATCCAATATGTATGGTGTAGATTCACTACTACAGGCCTTCAATAGAATTAGTTTAATCTCTTTTTAAGATCATATGTGCATATTCAGGTCAGTGGTCAGGAAAATAATTGATATAGGGAGAGAAATGGTCCCTTCTCTGGCCGATATCAGACAATGGGGCTTGTTTAGGATAAGTTATAATTCAGAGAAAGTATCTACTTGAAGATACCAATGTAAACAGAGAGAATATTAGACTAAAATCACTAACCCCTAGGAGAGCTGCAATTGTAAAAGGATTAAATAATAGTCTTATCATAAGCATTAAGAATGCTCCTTGAAACTTACAAATGTGGTCAGGATCAGTGTCTCCTGATTACTTGTAAAGTCAGGTTGGGTTAATTGAGCAAATATTGGTGGAGTACTGGTATTTTTCAGTACACTGAGCTAAATACCTGTTATATCAAAATAAACACACGTTTCCTGCTTCTTACCACTCCGATTGAAGACACAGCACATTGTGAAGTTACCACTATTTCAGAAGTAATATTTAATTCACTCACAACAAAACAAAACACCTTACCCTTCCTATGAATCATAAATTAATTCATTTATTCAATTCTTTTTTTAGTGAGGTTGTATTAAAATATTTTTGATTATAGAAGAACATACATTCATAGAGCTTACAGTCTAGTAAGGACAAACAGACACTAAATAAGTAAAATCGTACATAGTATTTTGAAAGAATATGGATTAAGGAATAAAATAAAAGGAGAAGTGAAGTAGGAA
>NW_007733212.1:71587-74496 GCF_000696425.1 Galeopterus variegatus
GACACAGCACATTGTGAAGTTACCACTATTTCAGAAGTAATATTTAATTCACTCACAACAAGAAAAACACCTTACCCTTCCTATGAATCATAAATTAATTCATTTATTCAATTCTTTTTTTAGTGAGGTTGTATTAAAATATTTTTTGATTATAGAAGAACATACATTCATAGAGCTTACAGTCTAGTAAGGACAAACAGACACTAAATAAGTAAAATCGCACATAGTATTTTGAAAGAATATGGATTAAGGAATAAAATAAAAGGAGAAGTGAAGTAGGAAACATCTGAGGAGAGAGATGTCACAATTTTAACACCAGAGACTTTGCTGGATGATTTTCCCTCGATGACTAAATGTATTTGTCTTGGTTACAAATTAGTTTATCTTTGATCCTGGCCCAGAGAAATTTCTCACAATTTTTTATACCCTGATAAGATATTTTCTAGGAGCACTACTTATTAACAAGAATTTTAAGTGCATATAAAAGTTTATATAAAGTTAAAATAAATCTTTTCACCATATTTTCTGGGCTTTTATCTTATATATAGAAAATTTATGATGACCAAAGTGGAAAATTGTTCACATGCTGGGGAATAATTTTAAGCACATTATAGAAAATTATTTTGGCAGTTATCTATAAGGCAGTTTTGATTTTATGGCTCTAATGCAATTTTATTTTCAGTTATTAAATAGGCATAAATATTCCTTTAGGCATTATGTATAATCATTGCCAAGATTCCGTTTTTTTCCTTTGTACTTTACATGCAGTTTTTACCTGAATAATAACATTCATGCACTAGTATTTCTCAAGATTAGGCATTAAATCAAAGGAAATCAATTATATTCATGTGTAATAACTTCCTAAATGTCTCTCCATACTCACTCTTCTTAATTATCAGAATATACTGATTTCTACTAAATATTTTTATACTGAAGTTCTGTATAAAATAAAGATGAAAGTGAACCATTCCCAATCTCAAATGCAATTATAATTGTGCAACTTCAAATTATCTATAAAACTACCTGTCACTCGATATTAGGACAAATATATTTCTTCCATTAAAATTCATAGAAATGGAACAATAGTTTTCTGTAATAACATGAAATTTGAGAGTCAGCTTTGATTTAACATAATTTAAACTGGTAATAATACAGTAAGTGGACATCTGGAAACCCATACTTCCTTAAAATTTGTAAATCACTATAATAGATGAACTAAAAGTTACATGAAATTTGAGAGTCAGCTTTGATTTAACATAATTTAAACTGGTAATAATACAGTAAGTGAACATCTGGAAACCCATACTTCCTTAAAATTTGTAAATCACTATAATAGATGAACTAAAAGTTCACTAATAGAGGTTTATACGTGATCTAGTGGAAACAGCAAAGTAGTATTTGGGATTCAGAATAATCTTCAAAAAGTCGGGAGTCTTGAACAAAGACTCAGAAGATGTGCCAATGTGTACGGTAGAAGGCAGAGTAAGATGACCTATTTCAGGTAGAGGAATACTCATAATCAGGGACAGAGAAGTAAGTATTAATACCATAAACTTTTGAAGGAGCTGATAAATTAATTTAACATATGTGGATAATGCAATAAGTGGTAATTTCTGACAAATAACAGGGTTCGGATCATGAAGTCTTTGTTTGCTTCCATTAGTTATTCTGTGGATAAATTGGAGCCATTCAAGTATTTAATCCTCTCTTCACCTGAATTTTAAAAATCACCCTAAATATTTGTGAACTCAGTAGCAACAAGAGGGATCTGAGTCCTGGATCTGTTACAGTTTGTGCCCCGCTCTGCACCACATCTAGTCCAGGAGTCCTCGGTGCAACATGCAGAGAAAATGAAGACGGCAAAATTCTGTTCTTGTATAAGATATGTTTTATACCCAACTTTGAGTCTTGGGTTTTGGGTCTTTGCATGCTGAAATGGATTGAATTGTGTCCCCTAAGCTTTATGTATTAGAGTAACAGTAAGACTGTAACAGTCTTAAGAGGGTGGGGAATCCTGTTATGATAATTGAAAGATAGAGCCTTGAACAAGTGATTAGACTCTAAGGGCCATGCATGGTTCATGGGTGTGGTGCTGAGGGCTTTATAAGGAGAGCAGTGAGAGTCTCTCTCCCTCTCTACTTCCACCATCTCACAATGCAATACCCCATGTTGCTGAAGCCACCACCAAGGAAAGCCTTCACCAGATGTATTCCCTGGACTTTGGATTTCCCACACTCAGAAACTGTGAGCAATAAATCTTAATACCTTATAAGTTACCCAGTTCTAGGTATTTTGTTATAAGCAACAGAAATGGACTAAAACACATGCACATTATGTTAATGCATTTGCATGGTTCTACCTCGTATTTTCAATATATTTGTATGAATGACAGCATGCCACCATTTTATTTTACTTACTTATTTAGATTTGTCTTCTTAGACTTTGAGAATCATGGATTATCTTTTACTTACCATAGAACACTTAGCAGTTATTCAAGTACTCCAACATGCAGCAAGTGCATATTTTTGATTAATGAATAATTTAACTGGCAATATTAAAACTGCATAACATTGTATATAGAGAAACTTCCCATTCATTGAAACACAATAGTTCAAGAAAGAGTATTATTTTCATCCCACTCAAAATTTATTTTGTTAAATAGAATTTTAGGTTTATCCTCTAAGTTTTTTATAAGAGATGCTTTAAAGGACAGTACATTGGAAACTGTACCATTTCTATAGCAATAGTGCTGAGGGTATTATGTCAGTGTATCCCACATGAAACACTATTTCTTTTATAGTAAGTGTTAGGAAAAACTTTACTTACTTAAGAAAACTGTAATTTCTTTTTTCTCAAGTGAGAACTATTTAACACTTAGAAGTTTATTCACATAAAGAAATATTGAGTCA
>NW_007733212.1:75150-77137 GCF_000696425.1 Galeopterus variegatus
TTTCTCAAGTGAGAACTATTTAACACTTAGAAGTTTATTCACATAAAGAAATATTGAGTCAAATGTGTTTCAATTATAAAACCTACAGTGAAAATTTCTGCATGATAATTTATGTTCTGTTTCTTCTTATCCTTAATATTCTGTTATTCTAAATCTATATTTTACTATTTAATATACTATTTAATTAATTTTAACAAATAATTTTTTTTACCTTTGCCAATACAACTTTCCAAATAGATAAATTTTTAAAATCATATGAACTAAAATACAACAAAATAAACATTGCAAAACTGTGTCAAATTTTGTTCCCCTCTGATAAATGTGGATATAAAATTTCCCACCATTTTACAATATAATCTCATCTGAAAAATGTATCGTTCTATTTCTGGTTAATGAAAATTTGCCATCTGACAGAAACAACAGTGAATGACTGTTCTCTAGATAGATTTTAAAAGTTTATTTTACAATTGGTAATATTCCCTGTAAATTCTGCAAAGAGAAAACATCTACCAGTTTTAAACTGGTCACAGTGGAGGGGAACTATGTAAGAATGACATGATGGGATATTTTCATTCTGTTTCATTATGAGATTTTATAAAATAAGAGTTCAACTAAAAAGTAATAGTACAAATATCATTATCTTGAGGAGAAGTTTATTATACATGGATGTATTATTTTATGTGGCAATTGTAGCACAGGTATCAATTTGCATAAACTGATCTAATTCAAACATTTAAATAAGCTTAAGGCCTCTTTTCCCATAACATCAGTAAATAACTAACTATACTGCCATCAGATGCCAGTTGAAGAATTTTAATCCTAGGAAAATTTGGAAGAAAGAAATTATAGACTGCCCTACTGAACCAATAAAAGAATTCTAGAATCTATTGCATACAATTTGTTAGAGTTCAGTTAAGAAGACAGACGAGCTCATATGCAAGCTGCAGTTAGTAAAAAAGACATTTTCAAATAATTTAGATTTAAAGGACTCTAGATTGTATTCTTAGAAATCTTTCTTCTATATATTCTTAACTATTTACATTAATATTAGTTGATGAACAGTAATAAATTATAGCTATCATTTAGTAATTTGTCCCTCATTGCTTCATAGTGTGAACTCAAAATGCATGTGTGCAATTTGAAAGAGTTTAAAACTTGCTTTTAGAAGAGTCTGTCTTCACACGGCAAGAATTATTGTTATTTTGAAGAAGAAAAGTAATAGATACTACATGAAAGGGCCAAATATGTTTAAATGGTTTTAAATTTAATCTATGCTCAATTCGTTTTCATTCAGCTCTTTTTTATCACAAAAAAATATTGTAATTATTGACTATGATTGTTTAAATTACAACTTTCTCTACAAATATAAAAAAACAGTTCCCACCCGTATTCACATGTTGATGTTTGTAATATTTTACCAATTTTAACATAGCTTTTATGTAATACAATTTTATATGACATGGAAAAAGCTCACAGTATTATACAAGAACTTACGTCATCTCTTTTCTTACTAATTGAAGAAAAACAAGAAATCCTAATAAGAAAAATGAATTAATAATGTTAAATAATTTCCTTGAGGTTATGACTGTTTTTGATCAACACCAGATTACTTACCTAATCTATAGTCAGGAGTCAGGAACTAACCAACCAGCCCTTTTTATTTTCTTGAAAGGTTTGTTAGAAGAAAGGCTTCAACTGAGAAGGCCCTCTACAGAGATGGGATGCTGGAGACCTACGGGACTCTGGTCACCTGGTATATGTGCAGCTCCTCTTTGCATGCAGACTCTGGCCCACAGATGCCCTTTCTCTATTGTGAGAATGCTCAATGATGTGGTGCTTCACTTTTGAGAATTAAAGATTCGTAAAGTTTAAAAAAAAAGAAAAATAGCTTTCATACTCATAGAATCTGGAACAGTAGGCACAAATTGATTGAAGATAATTTGTATTTATTTTATTAATTGGAATGATATGGATAATCATAAGATAT
>NW_007733212.1:77857-89892 GCF_000696425.1 Galeopterus variegatus
AACCTGATTGAAATGATGAATTCAGTGTTTTCTCATATTTGATAGGTATTAGGTGAAATGCTATTGGTAATTTAATCTAAAAATGATATGAGAATTTATCAACAAAACCGCATACTACTCAAAAATAGGAAAAAAGAATATTTGAAACTTATCATATTGCAATAAATTCAAGCATGAGTATTTGAATTTGAAAAATACCTCTTCCAAGACTCACAATAAAATTATAGAGTTAGATTTTATTATGTTTCTTCCAATAATTTTGTTTTGCTCAAAAACTACCATTTTCCAGAAATCACTCACACATACAAGCACATATATATTTAAGAAGGTATATATTCAAATACCTATTATTGAAGTGAAACTTACACTTTGAATTTCTGGCATATATATGGAAATGTCTAGTTTAACACAGCATAGCCTAAAATAGATAATGCTGAGATGAGAGGTGTTGTACTTTTAAACTGTATAAAAAGAAATACCACAAATAGTCATAGGAGATGGGACCTGCCTTTGTCTATAAACTATCTATTTAAGTTTTGATGATGGATCATTAAATAGCAAAGAATCTCAACTTTTCCAGTACTTTCTCAGTTTACACACTGATGTATTTTTTAAAAAATACAAGTTAACAAACTTTAACCATTTACTGAAACACAGAACAAGGCGACAAATACAAACACAGGTGCTGAGCAGTAGGTGGAAGGCATAAACTTCCTGACACCTCATGAGGTCTCTTTTCCCACACATTTCTCTCAGTGAAAGAATATTTTCACACTGAGGGTGATTTTACAGGCTAAGATAAATATTTTTGTGCTACCTGACTCTTAGTTATAGATTAGGCAAGTCATCTGGTGTTCATCAAAAACATCCAAAACAACAGTCACAACATAAAAAGCTAATTTATTTTGTTGAAGTAAAATAGCACTGTTTTGGACTAATTGAGAAAAGGTATGCTGATTCTCTAGGTTAACACTTGTCCTAAGGGGTGTTGGGGCATATTTTTAATGCCACAATATTTAATGTTTACATTACCAGTCACTTCAAAACCTACTCCTACATAAGTTTCAACTTTTCTCGCTCGTTAAAAATAAATTTAAGGGATTACAGAACATTTGTTTCATAATGTGATATATCTACATCCTGTATTTCCCATCTTATTGCCATCCTATATCACTTAAAAGATGACATTGTCCTACAAGTCAAAAATTACTGTTTTTACTCAAAATGTTTTTTTTTTTTTTTTTTTTTTTCGTACTATGATCCTGATAATAAATGTGATGTAATAGGACAATTGGTATTTTTATTGGCAGTAAATACTAGCAAAACAATAAGTACTTTTCTAATCAACATACGAGCTGATATAAAGATTTATAATGTTTACAATTTTATGTTGAAAATAAATGTAGTTTGTCATTAATAGATATTGGTACATTTTGATTCTTGGCCCTTGCTATTCTGTTTTCCAGACTATCACGTTATATACTTCTTGCAACAGTTCTAGCTTTAAGTTTTCTAAGTTCTAAATCTTTTGGAAATGTTTTAGGACATCATTTTCTGAAGTGTCTATTACAGAGGTTAATCATATTCTAATTTGTTGCATGAAAGATCAGTTTGTTATGACTGTATTTATAGTTTTATTTTGAATATTTATGCAAAACTAATTATTTTTGGTCTGCTGTGGTTCATAAAGGGAATCCTCATTCTCATAGGAACAGGGCTATGAAAAATGTCAAGTTATTTCATTGATTTGAGAACATTCACTTGTATGCCATAGCTAGCTTTCATGCCGAGGGTCCTGTCTTTTCACTCATGAAGGTTTATGCCATCCTTTGAACTTGTGAGTGTATAAGTATCTTATTACTGTATTGGTGGTACAGGCCCACATATGTTGTACACTTATGTGCACAATTGGCTATGCACCCAAGTAAACATATATGTAACAATCTAATCTAAAAACCTACTGGGGGCAGCAAAATTGGTCATTTATCCTAATATCTTCCCTATATTTCCTATATCTTTCTCATCCGTAATTGTGTGGTTCTCATTTAAGACTCCAATTATTCTCCTCACACCACTTTGCTTTTTTCTCTCACTCAGATGACGGTAATAACAATTGAGTATCCTTTTTTTAGTGGATCGATGAAAAAATTCTACCAAGTATTTGAATTGGACTGAATATATATATATATATATAGATATATATATTCTAGATATATATATTCTAGATATATATATTTAGATATATATATGTTTATACTATATATATATATTTATATTATAGATATATATTTATTTATTTATATTATAGATATATAAGTATTTATTTATATTATAGATATATATTTATTTATTTATATTATAGATATATAAGTATTTATTTATATTATAGATATATATTTATTTATTTATATTATAGATATATAAGTATTTATTTATATTATAGATATATATTTATTTATTTATATTATAGATATATAAGTATTTATTTATATTATAGATATATATTTATTTATTTATATTATAGATATATAAGTATTTATTTATATTATAGATATATATTTATTTATTTATATTATAGATATATAAGTATTTATTTATATTATAGATATATATTTATTTATTTATATTATAGATATATAAGTATTTATTTATATTATAGATATATATTTATATTTATATATGTGCCCAAACAGATATATATATAGCAACTTAATTATTCACCAGTATGAATCTGCCTTTTTCATGTGATCAAATTAATTAATTTTCATTGATTTAAAAAAGTGTATACCCCAAATAGAAAGCAACCTCAAAAGTGGAACAATGTTATTACAGTCCCTTTCATAACACAATGCACTTACTTCTCTCTACTTCTGGATTTCAAATTTGTCATTAATTTCATGATTATATGAAGCTTTGTGAAATGTAAGGATGAGATTATAGCATCCATTGTCTTCATTAAATTTTCTATATTTTGGGGATTCTAAAAAATCCTATTTATTTATACCATAAGTGTGTGAATTATTAGGTAGTGAAAATAAATCTTTTAAAAAAATATATACAAGTCACAGCTTCTATCATTAAGGAGTCTTGTAAAAAGACAGGCAAATAAACCAAGGACAACAGTGTCACAGTAATTTGAATGAGGAATACACAATGCTATAAGATATTATGAATAAAATTTAATTTAATTCAGTCTCTGCGAATGAGGGCTGAGTGGTATCAATCAAAGCTTACTGGAGGAGAAAATTCATAAACTGTATTTAATAAATTACTAAGACTTACATAGGTAAAGGCAGGGAAGGGATAGGCTTTTCAACAGGATGAGTGTGTTTTAAAAAGGCTCAGAAGTTACATGAAATATGCAGGGAACCCAAACTCTTTTACTATAATTTTGAAAAGTGGATTTTGTGTTAGAAAGGCAGGAGATAGACTCCTAATACTGAGTTGAGAACCTAAATTCTACTACTTTTCGACAACTCAACTATGGGCTACTTCAAGTGGTTGAGTAATGAGTCAGAGATGGAAAAGACTAATTGAAGTCAAAATATGGGCTCTGCTATTTATGGTCTATGTAAATGTGGGCAAGTAAAGCTCTCTTTAAGTGAGCTTCAATTTTCTCATCTGTAATGGGAAACCAATATGTACACTTTATGCTGTTCATTCATTCAGTCACTCATTTATTGAACAAGTACACATAAAGTGCCATATGTTAGGCTTGATTCTACAATCTCAAACAACAGCAGGAAACAAGAGGCACTGTTTCTGTTATCACACAACTTACTTTGAGTTGAAAGGGTGATAAAAAAAAAATCCAACTTGTGAAAAAGCTAAGTAATATATACTCTATCTTAGCCAAAAGGCCAGCACTGTTTCTGTTATCACACAACTTACTTTGAGTTGAAAGGGTGATAAAAAAAAATCCAACTTGTGAAAAAGCTAAGTAATATATACTCTATCTTAGCCAAAAGGCCAAGAAGCAAAATGCTAAGTAATATAATAAAACTTGATGAAATGATAAAGTTAGCATTTAAGAGTAACCTAAGGAAATCAGTAAGGACAGAATGTGTATAACTAGGGAGAGGGCTTTTTAAAAAGAAAAAAGAAAGTAAGACAGTAGAATGCTTGGTGGTTTCAAAACAAGAAAGCCAGTATAGCTGGAGTGGAAGAACAAGAGAGTATTGCAGGAAAAAAAGTCAAACGATAGCAGGGATCTTGATTTTGTAAGGCTTTGTAGAAAGCTGTGACTAGATTACATTTTAGAAGGGTCACTAACTGCTATGTATAGATTAGATTACTTTGACAAAGGTGGAATGCAAGAGATCAATTAGAAGCCTGGTGAAAGAGATCATTATAAGTAATGATAATGGTTTGGACTTCAGTGGTAATGACAATAAAAAATGATTTTAAAAAAATCTTTGCTTTGGCATATTTTCCAAAGGTATTGCTGAGAGAATGTGTAGTGGGTTTGGATATGGGATATGAAAGAAAGTGGGGAAGAGAGGAATCCAGGCTAACTTAAAAGTTTGTGAGTTGAGCAACTCGGAGAATAAATTTTACACATAGAGACAGGAAAAGACAGGAGAATCAGTTATAAATAAGAGTTCAGTATCAGTAGATATCCAAGTGGAGATGTCAATTACACCACTGGATACATGTTCTTGAGTTCTGCCTCAAGTTAAGAGATTGGGTTATAAATTTAGGTACCATATTTTTTATTAATGGTACTGAAACTGTCATTTTAATTGCCTTGGGTTAGATCACACAGGGCTGCATGTAACAAAAATAAAATGCCCAAGAACAAAGTCCTGTGGTGAAGAACTGGCAAATAAAGTTAAGAAGAACTTTTCAGAGATAAATGAAGAAAACCAAGAGATATTGGTGTCTCAAGTGCCAACGAAAGAGAGCATAAAGCCATAAACTATATTAAATGCTTTTGATAAATCTATTAAGAAAAGAGGAAACATGGCCAGGGAATCTGTCAACATGCAGGTGTCATAAAACAGAAAATAAAACCATAATTAATACAGAATGCTTAGTATTTTAGTATACTACATCTGGACTAAATATTAAACCTACTTTCTTCATTCCTTATTGACATTTTGTTTGTCTTAGCTAATATATTTTCTGCTCTTCTATTCTGAATAGTATTTATTTTGGCAGAGGAGAAAAAAGAAAAAGAGCAACTGAAGAGTTAGTTTTTTTCTATCAGCCACCAACATCAGCTATTTGTTCCAAGAGATGGGATCTATTCCTATTTTGAGAGTATTATTTTGAATGTCACCACACTACAATTATTTTTAGAGGTGCAGATGCCCACTTGAGAGAGAGAGGATCAGGTAGATGACGTTTCTACAATATTTCTGGTTAAGAGAATATAGTTGTTAGAAATGTTCAGGCTTAGGACTCAGCTTTTCCTTTTTGAAATATTTGTTACTCTATTCAGACAATTTTGAATCAAACTTTGTGGCCTCTTATTATGAAATTGTCTTCTAGCATTCTCCCAAAGGCTGATTACGTTCTTCCAAACCTAGACAGCAATTATTTGTTGCCAGTAATCATATAATATAAGAAATACTTGTAGAGTCCTCATGAATTTATTAATAATGGGTTTAGAATTATATTTTTAAAAATCTATTACATTAGGGAATTTTATAAATAATCAATATTTTTCAGTAAAATTGAATGATTATGAAGGCTTCTTAGTTTTGTTTTATTTTGGATATAATGCCCTACTTTGTGTAACTCTCTATGTTTTCCTTAGTCATTTAGGAGCAAAAGATTTGCCTCAGTTTGACCATTGTCATTTTTCTCATCAGTTTATATTTTTACTCTTTTCAATTTTTATTGCTTCAAGTTTATATTCCCTTTTCTATTTATCCTGTAATTTCTTTATCTTTTGGGCTGGTATCTTGAAATTCGTATTTACCTATCTCTTTCCCTTTCCATTTTATTAACATATGCATGGTTTTTCACTTTAATTTGTTAACAGAAATTTAAATTCTTGGTTCTCAAGGAAGCCTTTGCCTTAAGAACTTTCTCCTGCCTGTGAACTCCAAATGCCATTTAAGGAGACTTATTTGGAAGTCTTTGGAGAGGGAGAGGGAGGCTCAAAGATGTGACTTGAATTGTAGTACCTCCCAGTAAACTCATAATTATGGTAGAAACTCTTAGAACTTTAAGACAGAAATTTTATACAATATTTTTTATACTGTTGCCCTAAATCAATTAATCACTTGCCTTTTTTATTCTTCATTCCAAATATTATTTTCATTTAAACTCTTGCATATCATTCTTAATTCTCTTCCATAAGGAATTCTAGACTAGACACTGAAACAAAACATTTAAAAATATCCATAAATGAAGGCCAACTACATCGAATTCTGGTGCCCTATTAATTTGAAGGAAAATAAATAGAAACTCACAATATGAAGAATTCAATTCTCTTCCATAAGGAATTCTAGACTAGACACTGAAACAAAACATTTAAAAATATCCATAAATGAAGGCCAACTTCATCGAATTCTGGTGCCCTATTAATTTGAAGGAAAATAAATAGAAACTCACAATATGAAGAAGAAATACAAGTAGGCAAAAACAACATAAAAGCAAAGTGTACTGCAAAGTGCAACACCGAAAGCAATGATAAACTTTAAAATAATACTTTTGAAAACATTTCTGACAAAATGAAAAAAGGAAACTGTGAGAACCCATCAGTAAATGACAATTGTGAAGATGTATTATGTTGTTACTCTGCTTGACTACAGAGTAGTTTTACCACACCTCTTTCAATTAGCCCAGTAAATAGCAAAACTTTTCATCTTCTACCACAGAGTTCTTTCCTTGTTGAAAATTTGAATAAAGGGCAAGATCGTAGCTTAACAGTGCAACATTTCCACCTAAATTTTATCAGGGTTGAAAATACCTCGTGAAGTTGAAGCATTGCTTTGTGTATTTTAATAGCCTGCAACAGCTTTTTTGTTTCTAATTTTTTTCTGAGTTTGTGTCCAAGATGAATCATGTTACTTAGAACTTCTTAAAAAAATCCAGTACTCTATTTGCATTTTAAATACTATAAAATATTTGAAAGCTATTGAAAAACACATTTTTTAAATGTATTACTTTAGCTCTGCAGAGTGAAAGCTTGTTTTTTCCCAGATGACTATGATGCAGTGTGAGCTATATTAAAAAACAAATTCCATACCCATAAAATGGGCTTTTACATGTGGTAAATTTGAGATTTAATAAAGCAAGTCCTTTTTATCACTACTTGTTATGACACCAAAAGCTGTGATTTCAGATGATTTTATAACATAGCCCCTATAGTTTATAATTGCAAGAGAATACACACAATTATCTGCCAGATAAGTTGCATTTATTTGGTGGCTAAATAAGCAGTACTAGGAAACAAATTTGAGGACAGAGAAAATAAATTCAATCTTATGCTGTTTCTAAAGGCGTTTACTCCACAAAATAGGATACTAATAAAAAGTATCAATATACAATATAAAATAATAAAAGATATCTTCATTTTTCAGGTACATATATGGATTAACAAGCTGAATGAGAAAAAATAAATAAATTATTACTAAAGAACTGAGACAAAAAATTAGCTAAAATGTATTTGGTATTTCCAGTGTTTATATCCATTTTCTGCTTAAATAACAATAGATAATCCAACCTTATAATAAGCAAAGTTAATAAGAAACTCTGTTAGGAAATATAAAAAGTGAACTCTGAGCTAAAATGAATGCACAACTTTATAAAAATTTTGTGTGGCTATAAAATTCATTGTTGTTTGTTTGAAGAATGTTGGAATACTTTTGGTGCAATCCATAATAGGATTAGGGTTATTCCAATAACATTTATCAGATGATAAAATGTGCAGGGGAAAGAGTACAGAAATGTTATATTTTGATGGTGACAGCTAAGAAAATCATCCGTGAGAGTGTCAAATTAAAAGATATTTAAAAAGATAAGGAAGTGCAAAATGAAGTCTGGGTGTTTTTCCTACTTTTCACATTACCATCCATGCTTATATATGAGAATCTCCAAGATTCAAAATGATATTCCAATTGCAATGGGATCTTTATATAATACCAATGTACTTAAAGCATTGTGAATTCTTACAAAAATGTAGTGTATGAATGACGATAATGTTAGTTGTTTATACCTTTTTTTCTGAGCTTCTGGAGCTGAAACGTAGGAGAATTAAAATAGATAAACAGACAGTCAAAACACATTATCTTTAGTGGGGAAAATATGCTGGTAAAAATGAAACATTAACTTATGTATTGCCTTTAATTGGAGTAGGTTTTTAGAAGTGTCTATTGCTGCACAGAAATTTAAACAATTTTAAAACAACAGTATTACAACACATACCATACTTTTTACTAAAAAAATAAGCAAAACAGGTAAAAAAAAAATAAGCAAAAGATTAACCAATACAAGAAAAAAATTATGCCAAAGATTTTAGAAATTTGAAGTACTTTATACTAATGATAGTGATTTACAATCGGAACTCATTATTGAACTGGAAGTAGTAGGTTATGTACAAATGCACACACATATATGCATATATATATATACACACACACACAGAGACACACAACATCTGTATGAGGTACTTCAAAATGTTCATGGAAAGATTCTTATTATCTTTAAATTCTATTTTTCCACGAACTTTTTGAAGTACTCTCATAAGATAGGGTTGAAATACAGTATTACCATAACGTAACTGAATACATTTTTATTCCTTCAAAAGTAACTTTTTCATATACTTTACCTCATTTCACTTTCATATTATTTGTAATTGGTAGACTCTTAAGTTTTAATTACTTTTATTTTAGAAATGAAGAAAAATAGGATATACAAAAGTTAAATGAGTCATTGCATATTTTGATGAAAATATTAGTTTCAGAACTTAAATCTTTTTGTAAAATAATGCACTGACATTTGTACAAGAAAGAACATCCTCGAAAATGTAGGTCAGTACTGATTCATCTGGTCCTCTAAAGTGCTATACCACTTAGGCCCAGAAAAATCTCCAGTAGTTCTCTGAAGTTAACCTAGCCATCTATGACAACAACAACACACACACACACACACACACACACACACACACACACACTCACTCACTACCTCTACTACCACAGAGTCCTAATCCTGGAAAAAAAAAAAAAAAAAGAAAAGAAAAAGAATTTAAGGTATAAAAATAAAAAACAAATAAAAATGTAAAAACATTATGTATGGCTCAAGTGTAATATGGCTGAATCTCAGAGTCCTGGGTAGGGGTGAGAGGTAATTCTATAAAGTTAAGAGTGGGGGCTATATCATAAAAGGCTTTAAGTGCTAGGAAAAACAAGTTTACAATTTATCATGAAATCTATGAGTGAGCAATCTAAAGAAAGTTAAGGTAACAACTAATCCTGATATTGCATTTACTATATGACAGGCAGGATTTTGCTTATGTTAATACAATTATTACTCACAACAATCTTATAATATTGGTATTATTACTATCTCAGTTTTATAATTTAAAAAGCTGACAAATGGGAAGTCAAGTAAATTGCTCAGTGTCTTGCAACTATAAATTAGTAGAAACAAAAACTGAACTCTGCCTGTTTAGCCACCCTGCTGCCCTACCCCTCGGGGCTAATTAGGTAGATGTTCCGGCAATACAAACCAAAAGTGATAACCTCCTTAAAGCAGATGGAGAGGTGACATCTATGGGGATTAGCGTTTGATTTAAAGAGTGATGGACAGAGGCAACTTCCAATGATTTTACAGTTTAGATCATAGGTGGCTTGGATGGCTGTACTATTTAGTGAGACTGGAAACAAAAGCCAAGGGAACATGTTGGAAAAAAAAGAAAGTTAGTTTAGCTGTTAGCATGTACAATTTGGGGTACATACGGATAATCCAAACAAATATTTTCAAGACATTTGAATAAAGGGCCTGAAGAATTAGAGGGAGGTCTAGATAAGAAATTAGATACTTGAAACCCAATAGTTTATAATTAGATGTTGAAACCAATGGTTAGAATGAGGTCTCTTTGAGTTGTTTTCTAAAGTCAGAAAAGTAGAGGGACTGTAGGGGTGCAAATATTAAAGGAATGAAAATGTACATAAGCCAGAAAGATAGGAGAAAAACAGAAGAACTTAGTGTCTCTGAAGCAAAGGGATATGATAATTTCAAAATCAGTGGTGATGTCAGCTGGTCAAATGCTATGGGAAAGTTCATGTAACACTTTAAAATAAAATGTTCACTGGATTTTTTGTCATTGATCACTTAATGGTAATTATTTCAATGAAATATTATGACCGAAAGTCAGAATTTAAGATATGGTAGGATTTGAGTGTAGATCACTCATGCAAGACTCTTAAACCATGAACTAATTGTCTTGAGGGCTAGCCAGAGAGAAGCATCTAACCCAGGAAAGATTATTTGCTTTTGTATTTTGAGATAGACGAAAACTAGGGTAATTTAAAGTTCGCAGAATAGAACCAGTAGAAGAGGAATGGAAATTCAAAAGGAAAAATTGGGTAAGGCTGGGGAGAGGAACTATAAAGAAGGAATAGAATACAGAATGCCAGGGGTAAGGGAATCATGGAACAAAAGAAGGATCCAAACTCATCAAGCAGCAGGTAAGAGGGAGTTGAGTGCTTTCTCACCAGCTGGCCTCATGTTTTTTAGTGAGGTGATAGGTAGTATTATCCGCTAAGAGTGAGAGGCTAGTGGAGGAGTAAGGGATTTGATGGAAAAAAAAAACAGTAATAAAATTTAATACTTATTAAATATTTACTCCATGCCAGATGATGTGCTAAGTACTTTAAATATAATATCACTTTAATCTTCACAATTATTTTAAGTAGGTGCTATTATTACTTCCATTTTACAAATGATGAAATTGAAAAACAGAGAGGTAAAAATCTTGCCCAAATTTACACAGGCAATTGGACTTCATGCTTGTAACAATACATTATACTATCTCTTGAATATTAAAACTAATGATTTAAATGGTGCTATGGTTTGAATGTATCCCCTAAACTTCATGTGTTGGAAACTAATCCCAAATACAGCAGTGTTGGGAGGTAGGGCCTTTTGGGAGGTGTTTATGTCCTCATGAATGAATTCATATCATTATAAAAAGGACTTGGGTGGAGTAAGTTCATTCTTTTCTGCCCTTCTGCTATGTGAAGACACAGAATCTGTCCCTTTTGCCCTCCTGCCCTATGTCATGTGGGGATGCATGAAAAAAGCCCGTAACCTACACCAAATGCTTGAGACCTGATCTTGGACTTCCAAGTCCCCAGAACAGTGAGAAATTAATTTCTGGTCTTTATAAATTACCCAGTCTCAGATATTCTGTTATTGCAGCACAAAAGGGACTAGGACAAATGAAGAAAAATATCTTTTAAGAAAACCTGAAATTATAACCTAGCAGCATCAATAGATAAACTGAGGTTAAAGACAAAAAATTGCAATGGCACCAAGTATGCAGGATGGTATGATTTTCTCCAGAATTATTCCCTAGCAGACACTCCTCAAGGTGCCACAGTTTTCTCCTGCCCTTTTCCATCTACTTCATATATTATTCATTAGTCCTTCAAGACTCACAGAATCACACTTTCTTAAAGTCTTTCGTCATCCCCTTTCCTCTGCTCTTATGTTAGAGACCAAGCGTTTTTTTCAGTATGCCATAGACATGGATCTATCACCATACTCACCTGTGCTCTATCATTGATCAACTGACCTGACTCTATATCCTGAGACGACCTGGAGAGCAGAAGCTATAACTTTTATCTCTGATTCCAGGTACACAGAGGCATTCATCACAAGTGAGATGAATGCATTAAGTGGAAATTCTTCTCTCTATATACTAAAATGATGTTACTGATATATCAATTGAGTATTGGCTAAACTGTTTTATCTTCATATGTGATATATGTATATTTTAATTTTTGTATATGTTTCTCTCTATATATATTTACTTTATGTATACATACTTTATTTTTCAGGGCAGTATTAGATTCTTA
>NW_007733212.1:90913-98329 GCF_000696425.1 Galeopterus variegatus
TTCCTCCATGTCTTTACATCATTTGATAGTTCATGTCTTTACAGCACTGAATAATATTCTGTTATATGGATGTACCACAGTTTATTTATTCACTTACTTACCAAAAGACATCTTAGTGTCTTCCTTCCAAGTTTTGGCAACTATTAATAATGTTGCTATAAACATCCCTGTGTTGTTTTTTGTGTGAATGTGAGTTTTCAGCTCCTTTGGGTAAATAACAAGAAGCATGATGGCTGGATCTATTGATAAAATGATACTTAGTTTTGTAATAATCTGCTACACTGCCTTTCAAAGTGAGTGTACAATTTGCATTCCCACCAGCAAAGAATGAGAGTTACTATTGCTCTACATCCTTGCCAGCATTTTGGTGCTGTCAGTGTTCTGGATGTTGGCCATTCTAATAGGTGTGTAGTGGTATCTGATTGTTATTTAAATTTGCATTTCCTTAATGCCATATGACACCGAGTGTCTTCTCATTTGCTTATTTTCCATCTGCATATCTTCTTTGGTAAAGTGTCTGACAAAGTTTTTGGCCCATTTTTTAAATTAATTGTTTGTTTCCTTATTGTTGAGCTTTAAAGGTTCTTTTTATATATTTGATAATAGTCCTTTATCAGATTTGTCTTTTGCATGCATCTTCTCCTAGTCAGTGGCTTCTCTTTTTTATTCTTGTCATGGTGTCTTATGCGGAGCAGAAATGTTTAATTTTAAAAATGTCATCCCAACAAATGGGTAGAAAAACAGAGTTTTATACAAAGAACACATCAAAATATTTGGTGACATTATCTACATTATATTCTAAACATTACTTAATAAGTTAAAAATAATTTCCATTTAATAAAATATGGTAAGTAAAAAGGCACTTTATGAAAAAATCATATACAAACTGAAAAAATGGGCTCACTGCCCAAGCAAGAGCCCAGGTAAGTGCTGGTCCCATGTCACTGCAGCTATCGCCAGACCACAGGAGACCCAGAGAGTCCTGCCCATTGCCTCCGCAGGAGCCAAGGCAGCCCACTGCACACTCAGCTGCATTGATACAAGAAGATTCACCAGCAGAGTCTACAAATAGGAGAGGAAGTCTTTCCCCTCAGAGCCCACTCCAGAGTAATAGAAGAAACAAGTTTGCTACCAGATGACCAAATGTTGATGCAAAAATACTATAACTGCAAATAAACAAGAAGATATGACAGCACTGAAAGAATATGGTAATTCTCAAGTACCAGACCTCATAAAGCAAGAAACTCTTGAAATGTCTGAAAAGGAATTCCAAGAACTGATCTTAAGAAAACTCAAAGAGGTAAGAGAAGAATCAGAGAACACAACTAAACAAGAGAAAATATCTAGAATACAAAGGAGGAAATTTAAAAGGAGAGTAATACCTTAAAAAAGAATGTAGCAGAACTCCTAAAACGTAAGGGTTCACTCAATGAAATTAAAAATAATAATAATACTAATAATAAATATAACAGAAAGCTTGAGCAGCAGGCTAGAGCAAGCAGAAGAAAGAATTATAGACCTTGAAGATGATCCTTTTGAAATAAGCCAGGCACCCCCCCCCCAAAAAAAAAAGGATAAAAATGAATTTTTAAAAATAAAAATGAAGAAAATTTAAGACAGCTAGCAGACAACCTCAAGCACACAAACATCAGAACCACGGATATTCCAGAAGGGGAGGAAAAAGGAAAAGTCATTGAAACCTATTCAAGAAAATAATAACAGAAAACATCCCAGGTATAGGGAGAGAACCTAGCCAATGATTTGTCTATTTTATTTATCTTCTCAAAAAACTACTTTTGTTTCATTGGTATTTTGTACCTTTTTTGGTCTCTTCCTCACTTAGTTCTGATCTGATCTGAATTATTTCTTTCTGCCTACTACACTTAGGATTGGATTTTTTTTCTAGGTCCTTGAGGAATAATGTTATGCCATTTATTTGAAGTCTTTACATTCCTTTGATGTAAGCATTTATTGCAATAAATTTCCTTCTTAATACTGCTTTTGTGGTATCCCACAGGTTTTGGTATGATTTATCTTTATTTTTGTGAGTTTCAAGAAATTTTTTGATTTCCTGTTTAATTTCTTCTTGGACCCATAGGTCATTCAGGAGTCTGTTGCTTATTTTCCACACACCTGTATAGTTTCTGGTTTTGTTGTCTGGAAAGATACTTGGAATGCTTTCAATTTTTCAAAATTTCTGAGGCTTCATTTGTTATCTAACCTGTGGTCTATCCTGGAGAATGTTGCATGTACTGATAAAAAGAATGTGTATTTTGTATTTGTTGGATGAAATGTTCTGTAGATGTCTGCCATGTCCAATTGGTCTAAGGTGTAGTTTAAATTTTGAGTTTCTATGTTGATTTGTTGCCTAGAAGATCTGCTCAATGCTGAGAGAGAGGGATTCAAGTCACCCCCATTATCATATTAGGATCTATCTCTTTTTTTAGGTATATGAGTGTTTGCTTTACATATCTGAGTGCCCTCGTGTTAGGTGCACACATATTTATGGTTGTTATGTCTTCAAATGGATAGATCTCTTTACCATTTTATTATGGCCTTTTCGTGGTTTTGGTGTGAAGTCTATTTTATCCGATATAGGAATAGCTTCTCCTGCTCATTTCTGGTTTCCATTTGCGTGGTATATTTTTTCCATCCCTTCACTTTTAGTCTGTGAGCGTCTTTACAAGTGAGGTGTGTCTAGCTTTTTAATTCAATCAGTCAGTCTGTGTCTTTTGAAGGGAGAGTTTAATCCATTTATATTTAGGGTTGTTATTGGCAAGTACTGCTTAACTCCTGTCATTATATTGAGTTTTGTTTAGATGTTTTGAACATCGTTTGTCCCTTTCTTCCCCTTTTATTTTTCATCTTCAATGTTAGCTGGATTTTTAAGGTGACATGATTTAGCTTCTTTCTCTTTTTCATTTGTATTTTGGTTTTTATGGCAGGTTTTGCTCTTTCTTATGACTCCAATAATATTGATTATCATTTTTCAGATTGCAGATGCAGAACTCCTTTGAGAGTTTCTGGCAGAGCTGGTCATGTGGTAGTGAACTCCCATAATTTTTGTTTGTCTGAAAAGTATACTATTTCTCTTTGATTTCTGAAGAATAACCTTACTGGGTATGGAATTCTTAGCTGGAATTTTTTTTTTCTTTTAGTATTTTGGATATATTCAACCCATTTACTTATTGCCTGTAAGGTTTTAGTTGAGAAGTCTACTGTTAGTCTAATGGGGGCTCCCTTATAGTTGACTTAATGCTTTTCTCTTGCTGCTTTTCAAATTCTCTTTGAACTTTGCCAGTTTGACTGTAATGTGTCTTGGAGAGGATCTTTTTTGGATTGAATATGTTTGGATATTGTTGGACTTCTGGATCTGAAGGTCTGTATCTCTCCCTATACCTGGGATGTTTTCTGTTATTATTTTCTTGAATAGGTTATCAATTACTTTTCCTTTCTCCTCCCCTTCTTGAATACCCATGGTTCTGATGTTTGTGTGCTTGAAGTTGTCTGCTAGCTCTCTTAGATTTTCTTCATTTTTAAAAAATTCTTTTTTTTCCATTTTTTGGTGTGTCTGGGTTATTTCAAAAGGATCATCTTCGAGGTCTATAATTCTTTCTTCTGCTTGCTCTAGCCTGATGCTCAAGCTTTCTGTTCAATTTACATTGGAGAAAAGACTGCCTCTTTAATAACTGGTGCTGGGAAAATTGGGCATCTGTGTGCAGAAGAATGAAACTGGACATATACCTCTTATCATATACCAAAAACCAACTAAAATGTATTAAAGGCTTAAATATAATACCCCAATCCATGAAATTACTAAAGAATACATAGGATAAACACTCCAGGAAGTAGGGGTTGGTAAACACTTTATGGATAAGACCTTAAAAGCACAAGCAACAAAATAAATAAATAAACAAATAAAAAACAAATGGGATTATATCAAACTAAAAAGCTTCTGCATAGGAAACCATCCACAGAACAGAAAGACAACCTATGGAATGGGATAAAACATTTGTGAGCTATACATTCAGCAAGGGATTAATATCCAGAATATAGCAAAAACTCAACCAACTATCCAGTAAAAACAAACAAACAAAAAATCCATATAATCCAATTAAAAAATGGGCAAAGGAGCTGAATGGACATTTTTCAAAGGAAGACATACAAATGACCAACAGGTACATGAAAATTTTTCAACATCACTAATCATCAGAAAAATGCAAACCAAAGCCACATTGAGATATCATATCACCCTAGTTAGACTAGCCATTATTAAAAAGAACAAGAATAACAAATGCTGTCAAGGTTGGGCAAAAGGGAAACACTTCTACACTGTTGGTGAGACTGTAAATTAGCACAACCATTATGGAAAACAGTGTGGAGGTTCCTCAAACAACTACAGATAGAACTACCATATGATGCGGCAATCCCACTACTGGGTATATATCCAATGGAATGGAAACCATCATGTCAAAGGGGTACCTGCACTCCCATGTTCATCACAGATCTATTCATAATAGTTAAAATATGGAACCAATCTAAGCATCCATTGACAGATGACTGGATTAGGAAAACATGGTATGTATGTGCAATGGAATACTACTCAGCCATAAAAAATAATGAAATTCTGCAAATTGCAACAACATGGATGAGTCTGGAAAAAATTAGGTAATAGTGTTAAGTGAAATAAGCCAGACAAGGAAAGAGAAATACTTCATGTTCTAACTCCTAACTGGGTGCTAGGAAGGAAAGAAGGAAGGAAAGAAAAGTTATGATTTGTAATAATGGATATGCTAATAATAGAAATTTAAAAATTAAAAAAGTATGTTAGTTTATGTTACAGCTTCTGGAAGGAAACAAAACAGTGCTAACTCTGAACTTTAGCACAATCAGGAGTTCTTCACTTCACAAATATAAATGACCAATTTGAAATAAGATAATTTGTTTTATAGTAAACTTTTGTTTTTCTGAATAATCAAAGTATGGTGGGGGGAAAAGTAAACAAGCAAACAAACAATATATATATTTGTCCTAAAATTACTATTTTCATAATTTTAAAGACATAATCGAGCCATGGAATAGAAGAAAACATCCTTGATTTCTTATGGATGCAAATTAGTGGGCTACACAGTGAAGCTGTATTAATTTAGCAAAACACAGAGCTAGCTATTTTACATGCTGTCATCTAAAATGGACGGAAGTAAAGTTATTTTCTAAGCATATGTTAAAGCTTTGGCCTTTTTCTGCCTTAATCTCAAGCTTTTTTTGATGCATAGTTCATAAAACAAGCAATTTGTCAAAGTTTAAATGTATTAATTGTTCTCAAGAACGATACAATCTACACTAGGTTAAACTACATCACAAAGCCCAGAACTGCATCGTGGCTATTTATGTTGAAGTTTGGATTATATCTTTGTATGGATGATATATCTATATCGTCATAAAAGGTTCATGTGTTTAAAAGTTTTCTTCAATGATTTTGGTCACATACATTTGTTCATTATACCTCTAGAGTGTTAGAAAAATATGCCTTCCTTCGCATTTTTCTGAGGGATTACATACAGTGTTTTCACCAGCTTTTTATTTAGAAAATGTTCAAATCTATTAGCTATTAAACCTATCAAAAAATTGAAAAAAATACTATACTCACATACCCTTCACAGAATTCATTGTTAAAATTGTGTAACAAATGTATAAGTCTCCAAACACGTGTGTACATGAGTATCCCCACTACCTACATACTTGTTATTCCCTGAAACACCTGGTAGTGTACTAAGGTATTGAATTCTGTTTGGCCTAAATGTTCCTGTGGACATAGTGAGCTGTAACCCAACTAAATGTCTTATAAGTAACTGAGTCTCAGCCAATTACAGGCAACCAACTGTTCAACCCGTGTTCTAATAAGGAAAAGACCAAACTGTTAACCATTCCACTTGTTTCGGTACCTCACTTGTTTTCTGTACATCACTTTGCTTTTTCTGTCTATAAATGTTATGTGACCACATGGCATCTTCAGAGTTGCTCTGAACCAGTTCTGGCTCTGGGAGTTGTCTGATTCACAAATAGTTCTTTCCTCAAGTAAACTCCGTTAAATTAAATTTATCTAAAGTTTTTCTTTTAACAGTGTCCATCATAACACTTCATCCCAAACATTTTGATATAAATTTCTAAAGAAGAAAGGCATTCTTTAACATAAACTCAATACCATTTTCACCACCTAGAAAATTAACAATAATTACATAACTTCATCTAAGATTATATTTATATTTTGCTAATTGCCCTCAAGTATTTTATTTTGTCATTATTTTTAAACCAAGGATCCAGTCAAGTTCACAGATTGTGTTTTTGTTGTTTTTGTATTTGTTTAGACTCCTTTAACCTTGAGCCCCATTTATATCCTCTAAATATTTTTTCTTTGTTTTTGTCCATCACATTAACTTCGTTGAAGCAACCAGGACAGCTCACCACAGAAAATCTCACTATATGCCTTTGTTTGATTGCTTTTTCATGGTGTCATCTAACATATTTGTATACCCTCTATATTGACGATAAATTCATATGTAGATCTAAAATTTAAACATTTTTGGCAGATATAAGTGATGCCTTGCCTCAGTCAATTGCCACAATATGTCAGGTTGTTCCTTCTCAGTTATGCTAAGTTTGAAGATTTGCTGCAGGGGTGATTACCAGATGCCTCCATTATAAATGCATAAATTTTTCCTTTGCAATTAGCTTCCTCAAACATTTTATATTAATACCTGTCAATAATATTGCCACAATATGTCAGGTTGTTCCTTCTCAGTTATGCTAAGTTTGAAGATTTGCTGCAGGAGTGATTACCAGATGCCTCCATTATAAATGCATAAATTTTTCCTTTGCAATTAGCTTCCTCAAACATTTTATATTAATACCTGTCAATAACATTTATCATGAGTTTAATTAGTTACAAAAGATACATGTTATGGTGTTATAGATATTGTTGATATGTTTTTAATATATTTTTCTCAAATCCTTAAACCAGCACATTTAGCCTATTTAGTACATGAAATAAAGAAGAGGAAAGAGAGATATTGAAAGAAAAGCAAGGATACTTTCCAAGAGTTTTTCAACAAGACAAAATAAAGAGTGCTCTGGTCAGTTTTTTCTTACAGAAGCCCTCTGCTTTCCTTTGTTTTGCCTTCCAGGAATTATTCCTTGACATAAATTTATTCTAGATCTTGCCCTTAGTTAGTGCCTGGGAGGCTTTTATACCCAATGCTCCAATACAAGATCATGGTTGAGAAAGAGTATTTCTTCCTCCCTCCCTCCTTCCCTTCAGTTTTCTTTCTTTCTTTTCCTTTCTTTCTTTCTTTCTTTCTTTCTTTCTTTCTTTCTTTCTTTCTTTCTTTCTTTCTTTCTTTCTTTCTTTCTTTCTTT
>NW_007733212.1:99329-105125 GCF_000696425.1 Galeopterus variegatus
AAAATATACATCTGACAAAGGATTAATATCCAGAATATACAAGGAACTGAAACAACTTTATAACATAAAAACAAGTAACACAACTAAAAAATGGGCAAAAGAGCTAAATAGGCATTTCTCAAAGGAACATATTCGAATGGCCAACAGACATATGAAAAAATGCTCAACGTCACTCAGCATTCGGGAAATGCAAATCAAAACCATAGTGAGATACCATCTCACCCCAGTTAGGATGGCTAAAATACAAAAGACTCTGAATGATAAATTGCGGAGGAATAGGAAGTCTCATACATTGTTGGTGGGACTGCAAAATGGTGCAGCCTCTATGGAAAATGGTATGGAGGTTTCTCAAACAATTGCAGACAGATCTACCATATGACCCAGCTATCCCACTGCTGGGAATATATCCAGAGGAATGGAAATCATCTAGTCGAGGGTATACCTGTTCCCCAATGTTCATCGCAGCAGTCTTTACAATAGCCAAGCATTGGAACGAGACCAAATGTACATCATCAGAAGAGTGGATACGGAAAATGTGGTATATCTACACAATGGAATACTACTCATAAAAAAAGAATGAAATACTGCCATTTGCAACAACATGGATGGACCTACAGAGAATGATATTAAGTGAAATAAGTCAGGCACAGAAAAAGAAATATCACATGTTCTCAGTTATTTGTGGGAGCTAAAAGTAAATAAATAAATACATAAAAAATGGGGGGGAAGAAGACATAACAATTGCAATTCCTTGAAATTGATATGACAAGCGAACAGAAAGGACATTGTTTGGAGGGAGGGGGGAGAGGCAGGTGGGAGGGCAGTTTCGGTAATTGGCCACAACAATCAACCACATTGTATATCCACAAAATAAAATAAAATAAAATAAAATAGTAAAATAAAATAAAATAAAATAAAAAANATATGACCCAGCTATCCCACTGCTGGGAATATACCCAGAGGAATGGAAATCATCTAGTCGAGGGTATACCTGTTCCCCAATGTTCATCGCAGCAGTCTTTACAATAGCCAAGCAAATGAGACCAAATGTACATCATCAGAAGAGTGGATACGGAAAATGTGGTATATCTACACAATGGAATACTACTCATAAAAAAAGAATGAAATACTGCCATTTGCAACAACATGGATGGACCTACAGAGAATGATATTAAGTGAAATAAGTCAGGCACAGAAAAAGAAATATCACATGTTCTCAGTTATTTGTGGGAGCTAAAAATAAATAAATAAATACATAAAAAAATGGGGGGGAAGAAGACATAACAATTGCAATTCCTTGAAATTGATATAACAAGCGAACAGAAAGGACATTGTTTGGAGGGAGGGGGGAGAG
Source organism: Galeopterus variegatus (assembly GCF_000696425.1). Classification (NCBI taxonomy): domain Eukaryota; kingdom Metazoa; phylum Chordata; class Mammalia; order Dermoptera; family Cynocephalidae; genus Galeopterus; species Galeopterus variegatus. Next base: position 100,684 of record NW_007733212.1, read on the forward strand.
GCAGGTGGGAGGGCAGTTTCGGTAATTGGCCACAACAATCAACCACATTGTATATCCACAAAATAAAATAAAATAAAATAAAAAAGTAAAATAAAATAAAAAGAATTTAACTCAAGAAAGTTCCTGGAAAGATTTGTGTTATCTTTTAATTCCATCTTTCCATGAAATTTTTGAAGTTCCCTCGTATTTCTGCAGTTCATTTTGTTTAAATGTTGTATTGAGTTTGGGGTTTCTTAAGTATGACTGTTTTTCTATATAGTCACTGGCCGAAAATACATTGTATTGAAAGATAAATAAATAAATAAATAAATAAATAAATAAATAAATAAATAAATAAATAAAATTATCCTTAGTTTCCTAACTTTTTATAAGCAGGAAGCAGTAGTTTCTTAAGTATGACTGTTTTTCTATATAGTCACTGGCCGAAAATACATTGTATTGAAAGATAAATAAATAAATAAATAAATAAATAGATAAATAAATAAATAAATAAAATTATCCTTAGTTTCCTAACTTTTTATAAGCAGGAAGCAGTCCAAGAATTCTGCTCAGATTTAAGGAATGTACAGGCTATCATTAACGGTGGCCTAGGAGAATAAGTGAAAAGCTAGGTTGTCCCAGAGGGCAACAGCAAGAACCATAGTTCGGGAACAACTTTCAGGAAGTATTAATGGACCCAATAATCAAGGTATATTGACTACTCCTGAGTATGAAGACTTTGCAATATTAGACTTAAAGTACCTTAAGATTATTATGATCAGTAACTGCTATGGGTCCTCCATTTTTTCCCCTTTTTAAATGTGAGTGTTTGTTGGAGTTATTTTGGTACTCTCTTACTATCGCATGTTGACTGTGTGAATGTGTGTTGTGGGGGACAGATAACACATATCTGAAGTGGAGACCACCATGAAATCCTGGGCTTTGAGCCTGATGACAAAATTTGAATGATAATTTCTAGGTGTTCTCATTGGGGAGGGCTGAGTATATGTTATGCACAAAAGGAAAAGAGATATGAATAGTGACTTTCTATGTCAGTAAAAAGGCAGGTTGTGGTAGAATATATTATTAATAAGCAAATGTTGACTCTCTCCTTTACACCCCAACCTGATGAAGGCAAAGCCTGGTACTTGAAATTTTACATGTTGAATTTATCGGTAAATTGCTTTGGCCAATGGATTGAAGGCAGTACTGGCAGTATTGCAATTCTATGCAGAGGCTTTAAGAAGCACTGCAGCTTTCCTTTGTTCCTTCACTTCACCATGTGGACACCACCTCTCAAGTTGGAGGTAGGTGCTGTTTCAGCTTGGAACCCAGAATCTGAAGACATATGGGGCTGACCAGAACCTAACCTGCAACCTGGAGCCACCTCAATAAGCCCCCACATCACTGGATAAGAAAAATACGTTTATGAAAGCAACTGAGATTTGGGGGTTGACAGTTACTCAAAATTTGCATTAGAAGTTAACTGACATTATGTGAGGAAAAGATGCCTAGAGAAAAATATATTTTCTCTTACCCTTAGGCATTGTCTAAGACATTGTTGAAGAAGAAATGAGGTCTAATATAGTTACTCACAAATGCCACTATGGATAATTTCAGGTCTCTGCACTATTTGCAAATTGGTGTTGGGCTCTCAGGGTAATGAGCTGGATATAAACAGGCTACTCCAAGGAGCAATATACCTAAACCAGCTTCCTTTCTGACAGAAAGAAACAAGCATAAAAAGCTATTTGATTTGATGCTGCATTTTCCCAGTTGTTCTAGAGTGGTAGCACACTATGCTACAGGAAAGGAATTAAATTAGGCAAAGAGAAAAATAAAATAAATAAGTGATATATATTTTTTCTTACTCTATCTAGAAGCGGTTAATGAAATATAAACATGACAATAACATAGAAAAAGGAAAGTGAAACAAGAAAAGTCAAATTGTCACACAGTTTCAAAGGACAAAAAGATACAATGTAGAGAAGAAAGAGGACACGATTTGGTATACAAGGGATCTGGGCTTGGATTCTAGTTATGTCACTTATCTGATAGAGAGCTGGAAAAGTCAGTTTTACCTGTGTGAGCTTCAGTTCTCACAGTCTATAAAATATGGTTATTTTTGGTTATCTTAAGGTTTAAAGTAAATATTTAAAAATATGTCATATCTGTCTAGTGCTAAGCATAGGATCTAGCACATTTAATATATGCTATGATGACAGAGTGGTGGAGTGGAGCAAGAAAGTAAGAAAGGGCTTTGCTGGGCAAAAGTGGTAATTGCTGTAATGACTTGTGCAATGCATGAGTCCCAAAGTGCTATGGGTTAAACCCTAAACAACGATTCATGTATTGGACACTCAGCCTCCATTGTAATAGTGTTAAGAGGGTGAGGAATCCTATTATGGTAATTGAAAAGTAGGGACTTTGACAGGTGATTGGATCCTGAGAACTATGCCCATATGGATGGATTAATTCATTGGTGGTTTAAGGGGTAGTCATGTGTATGGTCTGATGGCTTTAAAAGTACAGCAAGTGAGAAGGTTAGCTCCCTTTCGGTCAGCTGTTACCACCATGTGACACTCTGTGAAGAAGGCACTCACCAGATGCGCCCCCTGGACTATGGACTTCCCAATATCCCAACTGTAAGAACTAAATTTCATTTTTGTGTAATTTACCTTGTTTTAGGTATTACATTAAAAGCAACAAAAGTAGACTAATTCACAAAGTCTAAAGCTTGGATAGGATAGATAGCTCTCCCTTCACTAAAACGGAGAGAAAATTTAAAACCAATGTGCTTATATATTTAACTTTAGATTCTGACAATATTCTATCACAGCTTTTTTCAGAATAAAACTCGTCAGAAAATACAATGACCGAGCAACTTGAGGAAATGATATAGTTGACTCCAATTTCATAAAAATGGAACAAGTAAAACACCATATAATATCTGCATGTTTCTCTGTCAAATAAGCTATATAAAATTGTCCTGTGCAATTTTGGTATTTTATTCTTCTATATTATATTAGCAAAAAAAAAATTGTAAAGCTTCATGACCATTAAGTATATGTGTTATTCATTTAAAAAATGTACAGTTTCAATAATTCTTTAAAAGATTAAATGAACTTTGAAATAATTTGCAAATATTGTTTTATACATGAAGATGTAAATACATGCATGAAAAACTATGTTGATTTGAATTTAACTCAAACTAATGTGCAAAACAAATCACTTTTCAAATATCATAATTGAAATTTTAGATATTTTTCAGGTAACTAGCATTCTTTTCGTGATCATTAAATACCATGAGCACCTTTCAATTTCCTTAAATGTCAATTGCAGCTCTTCGTTTTTGAACAGATATAATCTTTGGAGTTCAATGAGGTTCCTTGTTGACTATTAGCATTTGTCAATCTGAATCTGTAAATACAATTTTTCAAGCTGATAATTATTTAAATGTGCACATCATTAAACCTTAATTATCTTTTTTCTCCTAAGATAAAAAGTTGCTCCTGAACAGTTTATTTCCTTGTTTTAAATCCTTGAATAATTTTGTTTCATTGACCTATGTTGAAAGAAAAGACTATCCCCTTTCCCTAAGTAAGCAATGGGGGAAAAGCCCTGTTAGTTGTCTCTCCATTGCTTTTAAGCCTAGTAGTAGGGACTGCTCTTAACCTTCTAATAAATTTTAATTGATGAAAATCCAATCATTAAGCCCTAATACAGACTATCAAATCCTAAGGCACGCTTACTCTTTACTCATGTTCATCCTATGACATTCCTGGGAACTGTAGCACTTCCCTAAAATAAAAAAGAGGCAAAAATAACACTCCTTTAGTTGCTGAAGTATTAAGAATCACCTCAAGTGCTCCAATGATTTGCAGCCCAGTTTTCAAAAACTTTCTAGGACTTATGCATCATGCATTGTTTGGTAACTCATAATTTTATTATTCTTTTTGTCTATTAATATACAGTGATTCTAAATGATTTATTGCTGCTATCTTATTTAGCATTTTGCCAAATTTGATTTTACTATAAAATATTTCACACAGAAGAGACTGAAGAATTTTGAATGTAGAAAGCACTAACTTTGATTTAAAAAATCAAAAAAACAAAAATAATTGTATTCTGTGTTCTAAAATGGATTCTTCAGGTCAGAGGAGTCAGAAAAAAATGAAGGATATGAATTTGGGGTCTCCATCTGTCTGCTGAGCGTGTTGCTGTTCATTGACCAATGAGACTCAGCAGTTAATGTCAATAAGGGTTTGCCTTAAGTTTGTGGAACAGTTGTCATGGTAACTGCATTTCTATGCATCACTGCTTGTATCAGATCTGCAGCAGGACTGAGAAAAAGTTCCCTTGTCAAAAACAGGAAATACAGAAAAGTAAAATTTTGCAGTCATTTTTACCAGAAAATAAAGTATGCTATCTGTGTGTTTGTGTGTGTGTGTGTGTGTGTGTGT
>NW_007733212.1:105166-105865 GCF_000696425.1 Galeopterus variegatus
TGTGTGTGTGTGTGTTTGAAAGTGTATTTTGAGGAAGAAGGTGGAATTTATTTAGGAAATTATAAGCCATTATTTTTCTTGAAGACATACAGTATACATGTATCTGGATTACATTAAACATTTGTAGAAATTTAGGATGAGATCAACATAGTTTACGCTTTAACTGTCTTATTGAAATTGAACAAGATTATTAAGTTAGAAAACTAGTTGAATACCCCTCTTAACTTTCTATATGTATTTAAAAATAAATGTTCCAGTAGGATCATGGAAGTATAATGAAGAAATTTGTCATTCACAAATCCATTATACAATGGAAATCAAGTGTTTTGTGTTGTGACAAATATTAGTATTTTAGGACTTATAGAATAACAAAGCACACTTCTTAGAATGGCATAATAAATAAATAAATAACATTTCCAGGTAATATTAATTTAAATCAAGATTATATGTTAAGTTAAAAATGCCCTTTTACAATAGCCCTTTAAATAGTATAATTCTTGGTAAATGTTAAGTGAAGCATTCTTTGTTTACAAATAGATGATTTTTATGAAGGTTTGGAGAGACTGAGGCAAATTTCTATTTTACTCTAAAACAGATAAGAGATTTAGAAAATTAGAGAAAAGAGGCTGACATAGTTTTGAGAATCTAAAAATCACGTGAGCCTGAGTTTAGTGATGAAGGGCAAAGCTTTGCTGTTAA
>NW_007733212.1:106424-108573 GCF_000696425.1 Galeopterus variegatus
TGAGAATCTAAAAATCACGTGAGCCTGAGTTTAGTGATGAAGGGCAAAGCTTTGCTGTTAATTTTTCATTATGAGGAAATCAATGAGGGAATGAGGCCCTTATCCAGCCTGATTTGGAATTAAACAAGGAATATGCTAAAGAAACGGATATATCTAATATTTTAAGTAGGGATATTTCTAGTCTACTGATGTTAAAAATACAGGAAAAAAAATGCCAAAAAGAAAGACTGGTAGAATAATTAATTTCACAATGCTAGTGCTTCAGCAATTATATAGTAGAATGCACTTTAAAAATGCTTCAAAATATAAGTGTTTCAATGATAAATATCAACATACTAAATAATTCCAGTGCCTACATAACACCTTACATTTTAAAATAATAATGTTTCTAAAATAGTTGTAGTGACCATTCCTTGTTTTCGTAATTTTATCTGAGAATAACACACTGAATTGACTGCCGACAATGGCACATAAAAGTTGAATCTAGGTGGATGTAGGGGTTTTAGAAACATTGCTGCTAGGGTTAGCAGTTTTATATTTATTACTCCCTCCACTTTTCCTTTAGTGCTTTATTATAATTAAACAACATACAAACAAAATAGGGCATATAATACATGTGAAGAAAATAGAAAATTGATGTCCACATATACCCACTACATGAAAAAATTAATATATTTCAGAACTTTTAAATTACCTTTTGTTATCCTTTCCAATCATATTCCCCTATATGTCCCAAACATGGCCATTAACCTAATTATTTTTTGTGGTCAATTTCTTGGTTTTCATTATAATTTTAGTATATGTTTGTATGTGTGCATGTGTGTGTGTGTGTGTGTATACAATGTATTGTTTAGCTTTGCTTATTGTCACACACACATATAGTATCATATGATATGTATTTCCTACAACTTGCTTTTTACTCAATGTGATATTTTTCAGCTTCATGAATGTTGATATATACTGTATATAGTAGTAGATTGTTCATCTTAATTGATGTAAAATATTCCCTTGTTTAAATTTCCTTTTTCAAATTTGTATTCATTTCTCTCATCAAATTTGGAAACTTTTACTTGTCTCACTTTTTTCCATTTCCTTTTTTGTTTCCCTGTCTTGCCAATGTGGGGTCTGACTTCAATTCCATAGTCTTTTTATTCTCCCACCTAAGTTTTCAAAGTTAAATACTTAATTTCTATTTGTTATTGGCAAGCCTAGAAGTTTAATGCACATGATCTTGTTAACAAATTATGAAGTTAATTTAGATAATAATCCTCTTCCTAAACAATATAAGGACCTTAGGTAGTCTCATTCTAGTCACTCTCTCCTGATTTATATTCTGCTCGGGTTCACTATTTGAGTTTTCTCTTATGGTTATTTTATCCCTACATGTTAATCACTGTTTGCAATTATTATAATGTCAATTTTGTTTAGTTAGCTGCTATCATTTTCGTTACTCACATACCATTTTTCATTTCAAGACTGCATAGGTTCATCTCCTTTCTTCATACATTCCAGGTATTTTTTGTGTGTGTGGTAAATTCCCTCAGTTTTCATCTGAATATGGTTTTACTTGCCATCTCCCTTGAAATACAGTGTCACTGGATATACCAACAGATTTAGTTTTCTCATTTGATAAGCACTTTGGAAATATAATTCCATTGTCTCTTGGTTTCTATGGTAGCAGTTGAGAATCCAGTACCAGTGCTGCAATTCTGGTGTGAACCTTTTTTTGAGTTCAGGGTCCTCTTTTTGTCTGATGTTCTGTCATATAACTGCACTTTGTCTCAATATAGATTTCTTCTTATTTATCTTATTTGCAGTATATCTAAAACCCATGTATTTGTGTCTTTTATTATTTCTAAATAATTATTTTCCTTTATATCTCTATATCTCTTTCTTAAACTTTCTTTTTTCTTTCTGATATCCCAACTAAATATAAGTTAGAATTCTCCCTTCATACTTAGTAACTCTTAACTTTTCTTTAGCTTTTCTTTGATACCTCCTGTCTTCCTGTGCTGTGTTCCATGTAATAGATTCACAACTCTTTCGAGTTCATGAATTTTCTCATCAGTTCTAACATGCTACTTCACACATTAATTCGATTTTCTAACTTCCATTATTTTTTTCTTCACTTCTTGAAGTGCTATATTGT
>NW_007733212.1:109888-111150 GCF_000696425.1 Galeopterus variegatus
ATTTTTTAAGAAACTGCCAAATTATTTTCCAGAGTGGTGGAACGATTTTACATTCCCAACAGCAGTTGTTTCATATCCTTGTCAGAATTTGGTATTATAATTTTTAAAAATGTTGGTTGTTTTAATAAACACTCATATCTCATTATGGTTTTAATTTCTATTTCCCTAATGACTAGTATTGTTGAACATCTTTTCATGTGATTATTTGCCACTTTCATATCTTCTTCCATTAAATCCTACCTCGTATCATTTGTATCTTTTCTAATTGGATTACTTATTTGCTTATCATTGAGTTTTGAGAGTTCTTTCTTTATATATTATAGATTCTTTCAGCAGATATGTAGTTGGCATATCCCAATTTTAGCTTTTTTAAAAAAAATTAACTAGATCTTTAAAAGCAAATATTTTTAATTGCCATATCTTTGAAGTTTTATGATTTTCTTTCCGATTTTTATTTCTCTGTTTTCTTCTTACTGCCTTTCTTTGGTCTACTTGAACATTTTTTAAACTTCTATTTTGATTAATCTCTAGGGATTTTAGTGCATTTCTTTGTATAACATTTTTTAGAGTTTGCTCTAAGCATTTCATTTTATATACAATACTTTACAAAATCCGCTTGTGCCAATGGTTTACCAGTTGGGGTAAAATGTCAATGTCATATCTCCCTTATGTTCTTTCACCCTGCTGCTGTTATCTACATGCTTTGGTAACCACTGTAGACATTGTTTTCATTTTAGCTTCAAGTATAATTAAGAAAACTCGAGTCAAAGGAAAATCTATTATATTTATCAATAACTTTACTGCCTCCATTTTCTTGCCTTCTTTCTTTCTAATATCCCAAAATTCCTTCTGTTATTATTATTTTTGGTTGTTTTTTTTTAGAGAATATTTTTAGTAATTCTTTTAGGGTAGGTGTGCTGGTGGCAAATTATCTTGGTTTTCCTTCATTTGAAAATGTATTGCTTTCCTCTTTGTTACTGAACGATATTATCACTTCATATAGAATCCTGGGTTGACACTTTTTTTCTTTCAACATTTAAAGAATGTTGTGCCACTTCCCACAAATATCCCTGTTTTCAGATGAGAAATCATTTCATCTAAAGTGTTTTTGTTCCCCCCCATAGGTAATGTATTCTTTCTCTCTGGCTGCTTTCACAGATTTTTATTTGTCTTTAATTTTCAATAGTTTCATTATGATATCTATTGATGTGGATTTCTTTGAGTTTATCCTGTCTAGGTTTCACTCATTTTCTTAAATTTGT
>NW_007733212.1:111862-112895 GCF_000696425.1 Galeopterus variegatus
TTGTTCAGATTGGGTAATGTCTATTCGTCTATCTTCAAGTTCAAAAAGTCTTTCCTCTGACCTCTCCATTCTGGTAATAAGCTCATCAGTTGAGTTGTATTTCAATTATTGTATTTTTTTTTTAGTTCTATAATTTCCACAAAGTTCTTCTTTATATTTTCTTGGGCTTTGCTACAACTTTCTATTTTTTATTGTATCAAGCATGTTTACAATTCTCTTTGGAAAATTTTATGGTAGCCATTTAAAAATACTGATGAGGTAATTCAAACACCTATTTTATCTTAGTGCTGACTTGTGTTGATTATGTTCTTCATTCAGTTTAAGATATTCCTGGGTATCAGAACAATGAGTGATTGCCAGTTATAACTTAAACATTTTGGAATTTGTATTATAATACTCTAGATTTTTAAAAATCTTGTCTTTACCATAGGACATTGCTCCAATGGGTGAAGAGGGCACCACTCCATTATTTCCAGGTTGAGTTTTAGGTCCAAGTTCTCTACTCAGCCTCTTGAAAGATGAAGCACGGGAAGGTGAGGGTCACTTTGCTACTGCTGGGTTGGGGTGACGTGGAATTTCACACTCTCTGTTAGATCTCTACCAGGTCTACACCATTGTGCCCAGAAGGAATGGAGGCAAGGTATCACTGCTCACCACCTAATTTCCACAGACATCTTGGAAGAGGAGCCTTATTAACACCAAGTGGTGACAAAAATCCTGACTCTCCACAAGTTCTCCTCTGATACCGTCCTAGTGGGGTGGGAGTGGAGTGCCTTTTTACCCCCCATTGGGGCTAGAAATCCAGGCTCCCTACTGATGGGGATTGGCCAGAGGCTGGAGAATGGATCAGTTATTGCCGCACTGAGATGGAGTTCTAGGCTTCTCCTTAGTCTTCTGACACCATCACAGTGGGTCCTTTGTACAGCCTGGCAAGGATAAACGTTGGGATGCATTTGCTAGCAGAAATGAGGGTGGAGCTACAGGTTTTTCCCATTGTGTTCAACTGAAGTATAATATTTATGGCTGAAAAATT
>NW_007733212.1:113749-115414 GCF_000696425.1 Galeopterus variegatus
CCACATACAGACCGGTTCCCGCTCACTGGCTGAGCGAGGCGCGGGGGCAACACCGAGGGTTGCGATCCCGTTGCCAGTCCCGGTCCGGTACGGGGGCGACACTGAGGGTTGCGATCCGTTGCCAGACATGGAAAAAGACAAAAAAAATAAAATAAAATAAAATAAAAAATAAAGTCAACACACAACTCAAAGAATGTGGCCTTGAATCATATGTCCATCATCTAAAAGGTTGTGAGTCCTTTCTCTACCACGACCTTTCCAAATGAAATATTATATTACTTTCTAAAATTGTTAAGTCAAACATATTTCAATCAGGAGCAAAATAATCTATGATAAACCCAATAAATTATGCACACAAACACCCTTTTATTCATTTATTCTGGTGTGTGAATCTTAATTTTTTGTTGTATAATTCCTCAATTGCAAGCATCCTCATAATTATTTAGCAGTATAATCTAAATGTGTGTGTGTGTGTGTGCGTGTTCCTCAATTGCAAGCATCCTCATAATTATTTAGCAGTATAATCTAAATGTGTGTGTGTGTGCATGTGTGTGTATTTTTGCTAGGGTGTCTAAAACACAACCACTATTTACTTATTGTACATATATTTAAGAATTACCACCTGTCATATAGATTTATAGAAGTAAGAGACACTTAGATGAGTATCTTATACCCTGCAAACAATAAGGTGGGGGAAAGAGCTAATAAATATCACAATTTGAACTCCATTAAAAAAATCTATCTTTAGACTTCTAAATTTGAGTGTGCATGGTATATGTTTAAATGTTTGACACATTATTGATTTTTCTCTTATAAATACATATGTAGTTTAAAGAAATACTTTTTTCTTGAATAAATGAAGGACATCCCCCTAACACACAAAAATCAAATGTTTCACATTAGTTTTTTCAAGTAGGGGGTTTTTGCCCCATCTCCACGCTTTCAAAAGGGTAAGGGGCACTCTTTGGTTTCCAGGTTAACAGAGACTTTACTTTGCCAGTTTTGTGAAAACTTTTGATCAAAATTTAACCCTATGCCTGAAAGTGCCTCATCCCGGTAAAAGTCTCTTTCTGTTCTACCAAGCTTTTACCTGACCTCTTTAAAGAAATATCTTCTAGTTTGGTTGTTATTCTGTAATTTTTTCTCTACTCACTTTCCTTAAGATGCAAAAGGGACACAATTTGAATCTCCATTGGATGGCAGGACAAACTGGCTATGGAAGGAAGATTCAAGCTGCCGAATAAACCAGCAGGTAGAACATCCTATGCAGGGAATACAGCCAGTTAAAAGACAGGCAAAAGGATTGGAAACATTTCTTTGTGTTTGTCACTAGAGACTTCAATATGAAAGAAAATGTCCCAAAGAATAAGATTAAGATAATCAGGAAGACTACACTGGCAGAATTTGCGATAATATTTTCCATCAATTATCTCATTTAATCCTCTGGAAGGTAAGGATAATCATCCTCATTTTACGAATAAAGTACGTCCTGCTCAAAGAAGATAAGTCATACACTAAGACACCAGAGGTAAAGAGTAATAAATTCTAGACTTGGACTCAGGTTCATCTGACTTCCCAGCCCATGTTTTTATTTCTTACCACATTAAGCAGAAGCTTCTTCTGGATTCTGTTCATTGTTTCTCATCCAAAGCATGAAGGCAATTG
>NW_007733213.1:0-839 GCF_000696425.1 Galeopterus variegatus
AAATGAGGTTACATCAAACTAAAAAACTCTGCACAGCAAAAGAAACAATTAACAGAGTGAAGAGGTGATCTACAGAATGGGAGAATATTTGTAAGCCATACATTCAATAGGCGTTAATATCTAAAATATATAAGGAACTCAAACAACTCAATAGGAACAACACAAATAACCTTACTGAAAAATTGGCAAAGGACATGAACAGGTATTTCTCAAAAGAAGACATACAAATGGCCAGTGGACATAAGAAACATGCTCAATGCCACTAATCATCACGGAAATCAAAACCACAGTGAGATATCACCTCACACCCATTAGAATGACTATTATCAAAACGATGAAAAGTAAGTGTTGGCAAGGATGTGGAGAAAAGGGAATCCTTGCNACCGAGGGTTGCGATCCCGTTGCCGGTCCCCGGTCCGTACGGGGGCAACACTGAGGGTTGCGATCCGTTGCCGGACACAGAAAAAGACAAAAAAAGTTAGTAGATGGAAAGAAATCATCAAAATCAGAGCAGAACTTAACGAAATTGTAACCCAAAAAACAATACAAAAGATCAATGAATCAAAAAGTTGGTTTTTTGAAAAGATAAAAAAAATTGACAAACCATTAGCATGGCTAACAAAGAAAAGGAGAGATAAGATTCAAATAACAAAAATTAGAAATGAAAAAGGTGATATTACAACTGATCCATCTGAAATACAAGGAATCATTCGAGACTATTATAAACAACTATATGCCAACAAGTTTGAAAATCTGGAGGAAATGGACAAATTTCTGAACACACATTAGCTCCCAAAATTAAGCCATGAAGATGTAGAAAACCTGAACAGACCAATAAC
>NW_007733213.1:1604-2813 GCF_000696425.1 Galeopterus variegatus
AAAAAAAAAAGAAAAAGTAATATTATTAAAATTTCCACACTACCTAAAGCAATCTTCAGATTCAATGGAATCCCTATAAAAATTTCAAGGACACTTTTCAAAAAATAGAAGAAACAATTCTAAAATTTATATGGAATTGTTACAGGCACCCCAAGTTTGGCCTCCTTCTCACAAGGAATAAAGGACTCAAGAGTCTGATGTTGATGCAAGGTTTGGAAGCTTTATTATCAGGCCTGGGAGACAGTCAGACTAGAAACTGACTCAGAGGCTCAGGAGTCTCAGAAGGGCTTTTAAAGGGAAAAGTGTGGGAAACAAGAAAGGGAGGTTATTCCCGCTGAGGAGCCACTACAGGCAATCTTGCAGACTCCAAACTTTTGTTATCTCATGGTCAGTTCTCTAATTCTTCAGCTCATCCTTGGGAAGCAGGCATTATGTGGCTCCCACAGGCTGGATGCCATCTTGTTTCCAGGCAGCTGTGACTCCAAAGAAAGAATGGTTATTTCACCAAAATCCTGATTAACTCTTATCATCTTACTCTTCCTGAGCACTGTCCTTCAGCATTTTCCCATGAGCTATGCTATGAGCCAAGATTATAAAAAGCTTTTCTTACAGCTAGCATCCTGCTTAAAGCTGTATTCTACAATATGGCCCATCTAAGGCTAATCATGTATGCCTATTTGCTGTGGTGGGCTCTTACAAATCACAAAAGACCCCAAATAGCCAAAGCAATCTTGAGCAAAAAGAACAAAGCCAGAGGCATCACATTGCCTGATTTGAAAATCTACTGCAAAGCTATAGTAATAAAAACAGACACATAGATCAATGGAACAAAATAGGGGCCTATAAAAAAATCCGTGCAATTATAATCAATTAATTTTCAATAAAGATGCCAAGAATACAAAATGGAGAAAGGACAGTCCCTTCAATAAATGGTACTGGGAAAACTGGATATCTGCATGCAGAGGAATAAAATTAGACCCTCATATCACATTATATACAAAATCAATTCGTAATGGATTAAAGACATAAATGTAAGACCTGAAACTGTAAAACTAGTAGAAGAAAACATAGGGAGAAATCTTCATGATTTTGATCTGGGCAAAAATTTTTTGGATACGACCCCAAAGGCAACAAAAACAAAAGTAGACAAATGAGGTTACATCAAACTAAAAAACTCTGCACAGCAAAAGAAACAATTAACAGAGTGAA
>NW_007733213.1:3932-5078 GCF_000696425.1 Galeopterus variegatus
CCATTTGTGACGTGAATGAACTTGGAGAACATTATGTTAAGTGGAATAAGCCAGGTATAGAAAGACAAATACCACATGATCTCACTTATATGTAGAGAGTAAAAAATGTTGAACTCATAGAACTAGAGTGTAAAATGATGGTTACCAGAGGCGGGGGGTGCGGGGAGGATTGGGGAGATGTTGGTCAAAGGACACAGTATTTCGGTTAGGAGGAACACATTTAAGAGGTCTATTGTAGGGCCGGCCCGTGGCTCACTAGGGAGAGTGTGGTGCTGACAACACCAAGGCAAGGGTTGAGATCCCCTTACCGGTCATCTTTAAAAAAAAAAAAAAGAGGTCTATTGTACATTATGGTGACAATGGTTAATAACAATACATTGAATATTTGAAAATTGCTTAGAAAATAGATTTAAAGTGTTCTCACCACAAAAAATGGTATGTAAGGTAATGCATATGTTAATTAGCTCAATTTAGCCATTTCACAACGTATACACATATCAAAACATCATGTTTTTGTATACTGTATGTATACACAAAGTTTAATTAGTTAAATAATTTTTTTAAAAAGCATTACTTAGGGCTGGCCCAGTGGCGCACTCAGTAGAGTGCCACGCTTGGGAACGCGGCGGTGCTCCTGCCGAGGGTTCGGATCCCATGTAGAGACCGGTCCGCTCACTGGTTGGGCGCGGTGCGGGTGCGACACCGAAGGTTGCGATCCCGTTACCAGTCACAAAAAAAGACAAAAAGGAAAAAAAAAAAAAAAAAGCATTACTTAGTTCTACTGACTCAAGTACTTAAAATATAATATGTAAAACAAATACCAAAATAGACTAAAATTATACTCCAGTTTTAAATTGCTTTAGTTTGGCACTGGAGGCCTCTCAATCAGCCTCCTGTCTACATTTCCATCCTCCCTCTCACTGTCTCCATCCCGGGGGTAGATACCTTTATCTCTGTGTCCTTTTCCAAGTGGAGCTTATATCTGGCTACCTCTATTCCTTTGCTCAGGGCCCCTTCTCCTATTTCTACCTGCAATGTTTATATTGAACAAACACATCTGGTAGAATGGAATCTTTTCTTTTTTAAAAAAAGATGACCGGTAAGGGGATCTTAACCCTTGACTTGGTTTTGTCAGCACCACGCTCA
>NW_007733213.1:6078-11873 GCF_000696425.1 Galeopterus variegatus
AAAAAGATGACCGGTAAGGGGATCTTAACCCTTGACTTGGTTTTGTCAGCACCACGCTCAGTCAGTAAGCGATTTTTTTCCCCTTTTTGTCTTTTTTACTGACTGGTAACGGGATCGCAACCCTCGGTGTTGCGCCCGGCCAGTGAGCGGGAACTGGTCTCCACATGGCGGGAGCACCGCCCGCCGCGCTCCCAAGCAGCACACTCTCCAGTGCGCCACCAGGCCAGAATTGAATCTTAAAGCAAATTTATTTTTGACTTCCACTGTGTCTTTAAATCTCCACCAAGGGACTATTTCTCCCTTGCCCCTAGAAAAACAGTTTATCCCTCAGAAGTAATAAAAGTACTCAGTCATTTTTTAAGTCACAAAACAAAGTGGCAATCAGGAATTAAAATGGCAGTCCTAGGTAAGAATTATAACTTCAACCTTCATCTAAAGTTGAAGTTTCTCCTCTCCTCAGACTGTCTGCAGGCCAGAAGTCTGAAATTTGGAAGTGGGAGGAAGAGGGATTCTTGTTTTCTTCTCTCTTTTCTCCTCTCATGATCCTTCTTTTCTTCCATCGCTCTAAGTCTGCTTCCAAATCCCTCCAGGGTCTGGAGCTTGGGAAGGGAGGTTAGCAAAGGGGTATTAGCAAGGTTCTTAGTTGACTGCTATGATGGAGGTGACCACACTGGTGTTCTCTGGCCTTGGCAGATGTTTAAAGCTGATTGCTCTCTTAGGGACTTTCAAGGGCTGTTCTGAAACTTTCCTTTTTCTTACCCTTCTACAGCCCTAGGTATCCAGCAACAGTTTATGTCCAGCTTTCTTCTATTGAGGCCCCTCACTCTTGCAGGAAGTCATTTTGAAAAGGGGCTAAACAACACCAAACCAGCTCTCTTTCCCTCATAGACCACATCTGGTTCATAAGAAACATCTTTTGTGCAGGTATCACTCTTGCAGGAAGTCATTTTGAAAAGGGGCTAAACAACACCAAACCAGCTCTCTTTCCCCCATAGACCGCATCTGGTTCATAAGAAACATCTTTTGTGCAGGTAAACTCTGGGAGTGCAGCACCTTCCCCACACCTCAGCCTTCTAGATTTAGAGTTCTCAAGTGTGACCCAGGCAGCAGTTCCCTGTGTCCCTCAGACAGTAGGAGATACACATTAAGCTCTGCAGAGATTCCAGCAAAATCCTGTCCTTTGGTTTGAGTTAAGGAGCAGACATTCCTCACTCCCCCTTTCCTCCATGGTGAAGGTAGAATTCTTTGAACCCAATAGTTCTCTCCAAAGAAATCATTTTCAGAAATCTCCCTGATCTCCAATTTAGCATCACTTTATGCCATCAGTGTGGGTGACAGTTTAAGAATTATCTACCCCTCTGCCCCTTTTTACTGCCTACTTTGAAAGTGTCTGTGTTTTTCTTCAACACATTGCCCTGGAATGTGCCTCAGCTGAAGCTTTCATTTTAACATCTTGTTACATTCCTATAGCTCACTTTCATGCCATTACCTTTACAAAATCTTCCCCATCACCCCAAGGTAGTAATTTTTACTTCTCTGAACTGCTAAGTGTGCACCATTATACTATTTACATGGCACTTGTTTTCTGCCTTGTACTGTAGGTATTTAAGTATACTTATTTCCACCAAAAATGTGTAAGTTCTTTGAAGGGAGATACTGTGACTCTTTCACTTTTATATTATATTATCAAAGTCTTACAGTATAAACATAGTATTTATTTTATTAGAAAATTAATTGCTCAGTATTACTGTGGATTGTAAAGTATTGGAAAATAAATAATCTTTCAATTAACATGTATTGATTGAATATGTATAGAGTTTTAAATACTGTGCCCAAGTTGAGGACATAGATATAGATAAGACAGATGTAGTGGATTGAATTATGTCCCCCTAAAACTCACTGAAGCTTGAATTGTGTCCCCAAGTTTTGTGTATTAGAAACTTAGCCTCCACTGTGACTGTTAAGAGGGTGGGAAATCCTTTTATGGTAATTGAGAGGTGGAGCCATGAAGAGGTGATTGGATTGTAGGATCATGCAGTAGTGAATGTATTAAAAATGGTGGTCAGGGGTGTGGTTCTGAAGGCTTTAAAAGGAGAGTCTGTCTCTCTCTGCCCTCTCTGCTTCCACCATCTTGCAGTGTGAGACCCCTGAGTCACTGTTGCCACCACCAAATGGACGTTGGACTTCCTAGCCTCAAAAACTGTAAGCAATAAATGTAATTTTTCTTTACAAATCACCCAGTTTCAGGTTTTTTTGTTATAAGCAATATAAATCGACTAAAACAACAGAAGAGCTCACAATTGCCAGAGGAGGCTGGTCTATTACAAAAATTATATAAATTCACAATAAAAGTGTGATCTAAAAATGTGTACAGGAGGGAGTAGTTAACTCTAATTGGAAGGCTCAGGGAAGTCTTCACGAAGTTGGAGCTATCTGAATTGTTTTGTTTTGTGTTTCTAATTGAATTTTTAAATTCACATATTCCATAAAATTCCCATTTTAAAGTGTACAATTTAGTGATTTTTAGTATGTTCACAAAATTGTGCAACCATCACCACTGTCTAATTTCAGAACATATTTATTATTCCCAGAAGAAACTCCAGCCCAATTTGCAGTCACTCTCCATTGCTGCCTTTGCTGAGCCCCTGGCAAAACCAGTAACCTACTTTCTGTCTCTATGTATTTGCCAATTCTAGGCAGTTCATGTGCTACTTGATGTTTCAATCAACAACAGACCACATATACAGCAATGGTCAGAGCAATAGACTACACCATGTAGCCTAGGTGTGTAGTGGGCTATACCATCTAGGTTAGTGTAAGTGCATCTATGATGTTTGCACATTGGTGAAATTGTCTAACAATGCATTGCTCAAAATATATCTCCTTCATTAAGCAGTGCATCACTGTAAATGGAATCATACAATATGTGGCCTTTTGTGCCTGGCTTCTTTCACTTAGCATAATGTTTTTAAGGTTTGTCCATGTTGTAGCATTAAGGTTTATCAGTGTCGTAGCATTTATTTATCCATTCCTCAGTTAATGGACATTTGGGTTGTTTCCACTTTGGGGCTATTATGGATAATGCTGTTATGAATATCCATGGATAAGTTTTTGTATGAACATGTTTTCAGTTCTGTTGGATATATACATAGGAGTAGAATTACCAGGTCATGTAGTTCTAAATTGGTTTTAGAGGGATCCATAGTTTACTTATACCTAGACAAATAGGAGAAAAGTATGTTCTAGATTATTATTGCATCAAGACTCTCAGATTCTCAGTCCAAGTACTGCTATGTTCAGGAACTCTCTCTTCCTGACAGATAACCTCCAATGTTCTTTCACTACCTTGTGGTTTTAAATCCATGAAATCACTTTGCCTCTTTTATAGAAATTATGACTGCTTCCTTAATGAAATACTCTTTCTGCAGCTATTGCCCTTTTGAGGTGAGATGTGGTGATTTTAAAGATCACAGTCTATGGTCACCCACCATTGCTGATCATCAGAAAAACAGAAATGGTCTGTATCTCCTCTAGCCCATTTCTCCTTTGTGCAGTGTTAAAGAAAAAATTAATGATGACACTTGTTAAAGATGGTAATGAATCCTTTATTCAATGAGGGTTTTGCAATAGGTAGGAGAGAGAGGTACTTAGAATACAAAGACAAGTGGGGTTTTACAGCCAACAAATAGTGTGGGGATCAGTAGATGGAAAATTACTAACACAAAACATTGGGATAAGGGAGGATTCTGGCTAAATCCAGCTCGACAGATTCCTGCTGAAGGCAGGGTGCTGATAACACCAAGGCCACGGGTTCGGATCCTATATAGGGATGGCCGGTTTGCTCACTGGCTGAGCGTGGTGCTGACAACACCAAGCCAAGGGTTGAGATCCCCTTACCGGTCATCCTTTAAAAAAATAAATAAATAAATAAAGATCAAATTCATTGTTACTCGTCCATTCCCACAGTCACTGCTTTATGGAACAAGTCCAAAGCTGTTGGCAGAATAAACCAAAGGGACATTGGTCTTCGAAAGGCTGGTGCTCCCCAAGTCCTAGGAACAGCTGTTAATAGGTATGTGCTCCACATCCCTTAAATCACCTGGAAAGCAATTTATCTCCCTCCTCCAGCTGTTGAGATTAATTGATTAAGTTGTTTTTAAAATAATTACGAGCGTCATACTTTGATGTAATGATTTTGAACTAAGATTATATTGTTTGCCATAGGGGAAGATTTTCTTCCCAAAGGAGGAAGGGTAGGGAGTGGATAGAGTTGGTGGAACAAGATGTAGTCCTGCTTCAGAAGAGCTCACAATCACCAGAGGAGGCTGGTGTATTACAAAATACTACATAAGTTCACCATAAAATTGTGAGCTAAAGATTGTGCACAGGAGGAAGTAGTTAATTCTAACCAGAAGTCTCAGGGAACAAACAAATTAATGCCTAATTGAAAAGAATCATACCTCCTTCCTTCCAAAGGCCAATTATGTAAAGGGTGCTGAAAGGGCCACTCTCCTGCTGTCCTGAAACAGAATGAGCTATATCTGTTCATAGGTATTCTTTTCCTAGGCAATATTAGTGTGTGTGCATACTCATTTTCAAGACCCAACTCAAATGCTACCTCCACCCAGAAATGCCTTTCCTGGTTTCATAGGCAGAGTGAACCAGCTTCCATTTCTACACTCTAATTCTTTGGAATTTCTGATTCTAATTTCTCATTCTAAGTCTTTGTTTTGTGTTGCTATAGCAGAATACCACAGACTGGGTAGTTTGTAAAGAAAAGAAACATTTCTCACAGTTTTGTAGGCTGAGAGTCCAATATTGATACTGGATAGACAAGGTGCTGGCATCTGGTAAGGGCCTTTGTGCTGTGTCATCCCATGGTGGAAGGCTGAGGGAGGGAAAGCATGTGAGAGAGAACAAGAGGGGAAGGAGGTCAAACTCATCCTTTATATCAGGTATCCACTCCAGCAATAACTAACCCACTCCTGCGGTAACGGCATAAATCCATTCACAAGGGCAGAGCCCTCATGACCTAATTACTTCTTAAAAGTCCAACCTTGTCACCTCTCCCCCAGGGTGATGGAGATGCAAAGGATTACTCAAAGCCCATTTTGTCTGAGCAGTGAGAGGCCCCAAAAGGGTTAATTCCAGACAAATCCTTCAAGGGAGAAGAATTCTTGAAAACTAACCTTGAATCAGGGTTTTCTCTCAGTATTTATTGTCCAGGCAAGAAAGTTACAGAAAAGGAACATAGGTAGTTACAAAAAGAACAGTAAGATATTCTTCATCGCAGCAATCATTAGGTTTAGCTGCACCAAGGACATTTGCCCTTAGAGCTAGCATTTTTGCTGTGTTATAATTCTTTATCTACAACAGAGACTTAAGCCTGGGAAAAGTTTTCTGTCTTTCCCAAAATTAATATTTCTGTGTGCAATTCTAAAAAGTTAGGCCCTGTAAAATACATGTGATTTTTTAATGTTAGTATTCTCCACACAACCTATCAGCATTGTTACATTGAGGATTAAGTTTCCAGCATGTGAACTTTGGGGGACACATTCAAACCATAGCAGGTACTCATCTCTAACAACCCTTATCATGTGTTTTGATTGCATTTCTCTATCTGTTCGTGTTCCTCACTGTTCTTTTCACCAGTGCTTTGTACATAATAGGCACTGAATAAGTGTTCAATTTAATTAGCCTGAAGTGATGAGCCTATACTGATAGAACTTTAGTCTGCCTGTGCATCATGCTAGTCCCAGCTTCATGAAGAAGGGAACTTAGCACCCACAATAGCA
>NW_007733213.1:12271-17041 GCF_000696425.1 Galeopterus variegatus
TCACCAGTGCTATGTACATAATAGGCACTGAATAAGTGTTCAATTTAATTAGCCTGAAGTGATGAGCCTATACTGATAGAACTTTAGTTTGCCTGTGCATCATGCTAGTCCCAGCTTCATGAAGAAGGGAACTTAGCACCCACAATAGCACAAAGCCTTGCTGGGTTCATATCCTGAACTTGCACAACGTGGATCAGACATGGAATTCCCAATTTTATGCTCTCATGACCATCCATCTACACAAATTTGTTGGACACTTACCATGTTCTTGGTGGAATTCAGAGATGAATAGGACAGAGTACAATGTGCCAGGCTGTTGAATAATTATTACATTTATTTCCTCCAATAACAAAGCAAGGTAAGTGCATTAGTCAGAATTTTTCTGGTTGCAAGGAAAAGAAAATACAATTCAATGATGTAAACAAAAAATAAAATGCATTGGCTCGTATAACCAAAAGTACAGATGTAGACTTCAGGTGTTGCTGGGTCCAGGGACTAGATGATCCTATCTCAATGCAGTCTCACTCTTCCATCTCTTGGTTCTATTTTTTCCTGTGTCTTCTTTATTCTCTGGTAGTTTTCCCCTCATGGTCACAGATGCCTACCAACAATACCAGGATTATCTTCTATCTTGTTGGCAGCCCTTGCCAAAAGAGAAAAATTCTAGCTGCTCCACTAAAAGTCTTGGGATTGGCTCTGTTGAACTTTCTTGGATTGCAAGCCAATTTCTGAACCAATCATTATACTCAGAGGGAGGGGATATACTGACTGACCAGACCTGGGTCATACACCCACCCCAATATCTAGGGAGTGAAATCAGCCAACCAAACCCACGTGGGCTAAGGGTAGAGAAGGAATAGTTCTCCAGGGAAATTTGGCATCCTCTTATGTGAAGGTAAAATTGATACTGGATAGACAAAGCCCATTACAGTAGACATAACTAACTCTATTTTAGAAATAAGGAAATTATAGCTTGGAAAGTTTGCATGTGTTGCCCAGGGTCTCATTGCTAGTATGTAGTAGAGAGAGGACTAGAACTCATGCGTGCCTGATTTCAAATTCTGGATTTTATGCCATGTAGCCCATGCTTTCAGAGAACTTATACTCCAGTAGCCTTAAAGCCTTGCCAGCCAATGGGGATCTCTTTTTTACATTGTGGTAAAGTATACAAAACATAAAATTTACTATTTAACCATTTTTGAGTGTACAGTTCAGTGACATTAAGCACATTCACAATGTTGCACAACATCACCATTACCCTTCTTCAGAAATTTTCATCATCCCAGACTGAAACTCTGTAGCAATTAATCAAATACTCTCCATTCCTCCCTCCCCTCCAGCCCCCAGTAACCACTATTCTACTTTCTGTCTGTATGAGTTTTGAGTACCTCTATTCTAGGTACCTCATATAAGTGACATACAATATTTCTTCTTTTGTGCCTGGCTATGAGATCACTTAGCATAATGTCTTCAAGGTTTATCCACATTGTAGCATATATCAGAATTCCCTTCCTTTTAAAGGCTGAATAACATTTCATTGAATGTATATAACATATTTTGTTTATCCATTCATCCATTCATGGACTTTTAGGTTATTTCCACTTTTTGGCTATTGTGAATAATGCTACTACAAACATGGGTGTACAAATACCTGTTTGAGTTCCTGCTTTCAATTTGCTGAATCATGTGTAATTGTTTAACTTTTTGAGGAACTACCATAATGATTTCCACAGAGTCTGCACTATTTTACATTACCACCAGCAATGCACAAGGGATCCAATTTCTCCACATCCCTGTCAACACTTGTTATTTTGTTTTGTTTCTGTTTTTTCTTTTCTTTCCTTCCTTCCTTCCTTCCTTCCTTCCTTCCTTCCTTCCTTCCTTCCTTTCTTTCTTTCTTTGTATCTCATTGTGCTTTTGATTTGCAATTTTCCTAACAATTAGTAATGTTGAGCATAATTTCATATGTTTTTGGCCATTTGTATATCTTCTTTGGAGAAATGTCTATTCAAGTCGTTTGCCAATTTTGGAATTGGGCTGTTTGATTTTTTGTTGTTGAGTTGTAGGTATTCTTTATATAGTCTGGATATCAATCCTTTATCAAAAATATGACTTGCAAATATTATTTCTCATTCTGTGGGTTTCCTTTTCATTTTCTAGATAGTGTCCTTTGATACATAACACTTTTTAATCTTGATGAAGTTCAATTTATCTATTTTTTCTTTTGTTGCCTGTTATTTTACTGTTATATTTGGGGATCACTTTTGAGATGCAAAGCATGTTTAGAAAAATAGTGCATTGTCATTAATCATAGGACATGTATGCATAAATGTATTGGTCATTTTTCAATTTCAGCCAGTTTAAGTTTTAGTTGTAGAAAAGAGAGAGGGAGCTACCTAAAAGAGAGTTTGGGGTAGAATGCTGCAATGAGTAAAGGGACTTTGCCCAATATTAGAGCAATAGCTGTCTGACAGGGAAAAGTGGAAGCATTGCTAGCAGGGGGAGAGTGATGTGTTGAGAAGAAGCACGAACACTACTATTTCACAATTTTAACCTCTCTTAGATGAAATGGTTTTACTGAAGTGTGTTGAAAGTAAGTGTCATGAAAAAACTATGCAGTGCTTTTTTAAAAATGTCCCTCAGAATTCAATAACCCTTGGTTCAGTACTATGAATTAGGGAAGCATGCCATATGTGAAAGCATTAGAAAAGTGCTATATAAGATTGTATTTTTATTGTTAATGTGCTTGTTCAATAAATAAGCATATGAAATTGGAGCATAAGAACTTAGACCTAGGAGGAAAGTAGTAGATCTGGAAAGGCACCATCCGGATCTCCTTTCCAGGAAAGCCTTGCTGCCCAGTGGGGAGTGTAATCAGCAGACAGCCTCCAGCTGTAGCTCCTTCAAATTTAGGCTCAGCACAAAAAGCCACCTTACTTGAGGACACGGTGACTAAGCAAGGTGAAAGTATAAAAGTCAGGCCGTTTCAACCCAATGTGGTACACTCTTGTGGGCAATGCTTGCTCTAAAGCTCCCTTGTGGGGTGGCTAAAGCTTCCTCAGGTTTGTATTGCAGGTTAACTTCCTCCTCTGCTTAGTGCTTCTTCCTCCCCTTTCCTTCTGAGTGTTGGTCCCAAATGAACATCTTACATACGAACTTCAGCTCAACATCTGCTTCCAAAGAACCCAACCTGTGACAAGTGATTTTAGAGATTACCTAATCCAAACTCTGTCTTTTTGAAATATTAAAGCTTATTTTTCCAAATTAGAAGTTATTCTCACTTTTAAATTTTTTAATTGTTTTTTTAATGTTATTTTAACATATAATTTATTTATTTATTTATTTATTTATTTATTATTATTATTTTTTTTATAAAGATGACCGGTAAGGGAATCTCAACCCTTGGCTTGGTGTTGTCAGCACCACGCTCAGCCAGTGAGCAAACCGGCCATCCCTATATAGGATCCGAACCCGTGGCCTTGGTGTTATCAGCACCGCACTCTACCGAGTGAGCCACGGGCCGGCCTTAACATATAATTTATTTGCAGGATACAGTGTGTTGTTTCAATACATGCATATACTGCACAACGATTCACTTAGGGTAAACAGCATAGCTTTGTACCCCTTAGTCTACCACTTGCCCTCTCCCCACCCTCTTCCCCTCACAGCCTCTGGTAACCATTATTCCACTCTGTTTCTATGAGAACCACTGTGTTTTTTTGTTTTTGGGTTTTTGGGGTTTTTTTTTTAGATTCCACATATGAGCGAGATCATGTGGTATTGTCCTTCTGTGCCTGGCTTACTTCACTTAACACGGTGGTCTCCAGTTTCATCCATGTTGCTGCGAATAACAGGATTTCACTTTTTTCACAGCTGAACAGTATTCCATTGTGCATATATACCACAGTTTTTTTATTCATTCATCCATTGCTGGGCATTTAGGTTGATTTCATCTCTTGGTTATGGTGAATAGTGTTGCAATAAATATGGGAATGCCAATGTCTCTTCAGTATATTGATTTCATTTCTTTTGTGTGTGTACCCAGTAGTGAGATAGCTGGGTTATAAGGTAGTTCTATTTTTAGTTCTCTGAGGAATTTCCATACTGTTTTCCACAATAGCTATATCCATTTACACTCCCGCCAACAATGTAAAAAATAAAAGTTCCCTTTTTTTCACATCCTCAGCAGCATTTATTATTTCCTGTCTTTTTGATTTTCTTTATTATTATTATTATTGAAACATAATTGATTGTACATATCTGTGGGGTACGTTTAATATCAATACCTGTGTGCAGTATGTGATGCTCAAATCAGGATAATTAGTATATTCAACATTATACAATGTAACTATTTTTTGTGGCCCTTTACCAATTTCTCACTAACACCCTACCCCTCCCCCTTTCCCACTTCTAGTAGTCTCAGTTCTGTTCTCTCCTTTTGAAAGTTCAATGAATTATTGTAATTTATTGTGATCATCGTATCTTTCTTTCTTTCTTTTTCTTTTTTTTAAAAAAAAGATGACCAGTAAGGGGATCTTAACCCTTGACTTGGTGTTGTCAGCACCACGCTCTCCCAAGTGAGCTAACCGGCCATCCCTATAAAGGGATCCGAACCCATGGCCTCGGTGTTATCAGCACTATACTCTCCCAAGTGAACCACAGGCCAGCCCATTTCTTTCTTTCTTTCTTTCTTTCTTTCTTTCTTTCTTTCTTTCTTTCTTTCTTTCTTTCTTTCTTTCTTTCTTTCTTTCTTTCTTTCTTTCTTTCTTT
>NW_007733213.1:17162-33331 GCF_000696425.1 Galeopterus variegatus
TCTCTCTCTCTCTCTCTCTCTCTCTCTCTCTCTCTCTCTCTCTCTCTCTTTCTCTCTCTCTCTCTCTCTCTTTCTGCTCCTACTTATGACTGAGGACATGCAGTATTTCTCTTTCTGTGCCTGGCTTATTTCACTTAACATAATTTTCTCTAAGTTCATTCATGTTGCTGTGAATGGCAGAATTTGATTCCTTTTTATGGCAGAGTAGTATTCCATTGTGTATATACACCACATTTTCCTTATCCAGTTGTCCATCTATGGACATTTAGGTTGGTTCCAACTCTTGGGTGTTGTGAATAGAGCTGTGATAAACATGGGGGTGCAGGTATCCCTTTGACATGATGATTTCCATTCCTTTGGGTATATACCCAACAGAAGAATTGCTGGATCATATGGCAGTTCCATCTGTAGTTGTTTGAGGAAACTCCATACTGTTTTCCATAACAGTGGCACTAATTTACACTCCCAGCAGCAGTGTAGGAGGGTTCCGCTGTCTCTGCATCCTCACCGGGATTTGTTATTCTCTGGTTTTTTTTGATAATAGCCAGTCTAACTGGCATGAGAAGATGTCTCAATGTGGATTTGATTTGCATTTCCCTGATGCTTAGTGATGTTGAGGATTTTTTCATGTGTCTGTTGGCCATTGGTACATCCTCCTTTGTGAAATGTCCATTCAACTCCTTTGCCCTTTTTTTTTTTATCAGGTTACTTGTTTGTTTTTTTATTTTTTTATTTTTTTGTCTTTTGTCTTTTTTCCGTGTCCGGCAACGGATCGCAACCCTCAGTGTCACCCCCGTACCAGATCGGGGACCGGCAACGGGATGGCAAGCCTCAGTGTTGCTCCCGCGCCTCGCTCAGCCAGTGAGCGGGAACCAGTCTGTATGTGGGATCCGAACCCTCGGACGGGAGCGCCGCCGCGCTTCCCAAGCGGCGCACTATCCAGTGCGCCACCGGGCCGGCTCAGGTTACTTGTTTTTTTACTGTTAAGTTGTTTGAGTTCCTTGTATATTCTGGATATTAATCCTTATGCATTGGTCATATGCACAGTTTGCAAATACTTTCTTCTATTTTTTTTTTTAAAAGATGACCGGTAAGGGGATCTTAACCCTTGACTTGGTGTTGTCAGCACCACGCTCAGCCAGTGAGCGAACCGGCCATCCCTATATGGGATCCGAACCCGGGGCCTTGGTGTTATCAGCACCGCACTCTACCGAGTGAGCCACGGGCCGGCCCTTTTCTTCTATTTTGTAGGTTGTCTTTTCACTCTGTTATTTCTTTTTCTGTGAAGAAGCTTTTTAGTTCGATATAATCCCATTGTTTATTTTTTCTTTTGTTGCCTGTCCTTTTGAGGTCTTATTCATAAAGTCCCTGCCCAGTCCTACTTCTTGAGGTGTTTCCCCTATGTTTTCTTTTTTTTTTTTTTCCCTTTTTTGTCTTTTTTTCGTGACTGGCAACGGATCGCAACCCTCAGTGTCACGCCCGTACCAGACCGGGACCGGCAACGGGATCGCAACCCTCGGTGTTGCGCCCGCACCTCGCTCAGCCAGTGAGCAGCCGGTCTGTATGTGGGATCCGAACCCTCGGTGGGAGCACCGCCGCGCTCCCAAGCGGCGCACTGTAGCAGTGCGCCACCGGGCTGGCCCCCCTATGTTTTCTTTTAGGAGTTTTATAGTTTCAGGTCTTATATTTATGTCTTTAATCTATTTCAAGTTGATTTTGGTATATGGCAAGAAGTATGGGTCTGGTTTCATCCTTCTACATATGGATATCCAGTTTTCCCAGCACCATTTATTGAAGAGGTAGTCTTTTCCCCAATGTATATTCTTGGTGCATTTGTCAAAGATTACTTGGCTGTAAATATGTGGGTTGATATCTGGGTTCTCTATTCTGTTCCATTGGTCCAACTGTCTGTTTTTATGCCAGTACCATGCTGTTTTGGTTATTATAGCTTTGTAGTATAATTTGAAGCCAAGTAGTGTAATACCTCTGGCTTTATTTATTTATTTATTTTTTACTCAGGATTGTTTTGGATATTCAGGGTCTTTTGTCATTGTATATGAATGTTAGGATTTTTTTTCTATTTCTGTGAGGAATGTCATTGGTATTTTAATGGGGATTGCATTGAATCTCTTGATAGCTTTGGGTAGTATGGACATTTTCACAATGTTAATTCTTCCAATCCAAGAGGCATGGAATGTCTTTCCATCTTTTTGTGTCCTCTTCAATTTCTTTCAGCAGTGATTTGTAGTTCTCATTGTAGAGAGCTTTCACCTCCTTGGTTAAATTGATTCCTAGGTGTTTTATTTTTTATTTTTTGGCAACTATTGTAAATGGGCTTGCTTTCTTGATTTCTTTTTCCACTAGTTCATTGTTGGAGTATAAAAATGCTACTGATTTTGTGTCCTGCCACTTTACTGAAATTATTTATCAGTTTGAAGAGCTGTTTGGTAGAGTCTTTTGGTTTTTCTATGTATAAGATCATGTCATCTGCAAGTGGGGACAGTTTGACTTCATCTTTTCCAATCTGGATGCCCTTTATTTCCTTCTCTTGCCTGATTGCTCTGGCTAGTACTTCCAATACTATGTTAAATCAGAGGGGTGAGAGTGGGTGTCCTTGTCTTGCTCCTGTATTAAAGGATGTTGGCAGTAGGTTTGTCATATATGACTCTTAGTGTGTTGAGATATTTTCCATCTATACCTAATTTGCTGAGAGTCTTTATCATGAAGGGGTATTGAATTTTGTCAAATGCTTTCTCTATGTCTATCGAGATGATCATATTGTTTTTGTCCTTGATTCTGTTGATGGGGTGTATCACGTTTATTGACCTGCATGTGTTGAACCATCCTTGCATCCCTGGGATGAATCGTGGTGTTGATCATTACGTATAATTTTTTTGATAGGTTGCTGTATTCTGTTTGCTAATATTTTGTTGAAGATTTTTGCATCTATGTTCATCAAAGACATTGACCTGTAGTTTTGGTTTTTTGTTGTTGTTGTATCTTTGTCTGGTTTTGGTACTGGAGTGTGATGCTGGCCTCATAGAATGAGTTTGGGAGAATGGCCTCTGTTTTGATTTTTTGGACTACTTTGAAGAGAATTGGTATTAATTCCTTTTAAAGTGTTTGGTAGAATTCAGCAGCAAAGCTATCCGGTCTCAGGCTTTTCTTTGTTGGGAGAATGCTAATTACTACTTCAATATTGTTGGTTATTATTGGTCCATTCAGGTTTTCTACTTCTTCTTGGTTCAGTTTTGGTAGTTTGTATGTGCCCAGAAATTTATCCATTTCTTCTAGGGTTTCAAATTGGGTGGCATATAGTTGTTTACAATAATCTCTAATAAGTCTTTGTATTTCTGTAGTATCAGTGGTAATGTCTTCTTTTTCATTTCTAATTTTTATTATTTGGGTCTTCTCTCTTCTTTTTTTAGTTAGCCTAGCTAATGGATTGCCTATTTTATTTATCTTCTCAAAAAAATTTTTTTTGTTTCATGGATCTTTTGTTCATTTTTTGGGTCTCTATTTCATTTTGTTCTTCTCTGATGTTAATTACTTCTTTCTGTTACTAATTTTGGGACTGGATTGTTCTTGTTTTTCTAGTTCTTTGAGGTGCAGCATTAGGTTGTTTATTTGAAATCTTTCTATTCTTTTGATGATGCATTTATTGCAATAAACTTCCTCCCTAGTACTGCTTTTGCAGTATCCCACAGGTTTTGGTATAATGTGTCTTTATTTTCACTAGTTTCAAGAAATTTTTGATTTCCTATTTAATTTCTTCTTGGACCATTAAGTCATTCAGGAGCATGTTGTTTAATTTCCATGTATTTGAATAGTTACCAGAGTTTTGCTTGTTGTTGATTTCTAGCTTTAATCTGTTGTGGTTTAAAAATAACTTGAAATGATTTTGGTTTTTAAAAATTTGTTGAGACTTGGTTTGCGACCTAACATGTGGTCTATCCTGGAGAATGTTCCAGTTTCTGTTGAGAAGTCTGCTGTTGGTCTGATGGAGTCTGGTACTGTGTTCTTCTGGAGATGTCATATTTTCTTGTTTTTATATATTTATTTATTTGCATTTCTAGTATCTACATTGATGTCTGGTCATCTGGCACAACAGTTGCTTCTTCTGTTACTCTTTGGTGGGCTTTAAGGGAAGATACTTCCTCCTGTAGATGTGTTTTATGTTGACCATTGAGTAGAGTGTTTAGTACTGGTTCCTGGTAGATACATCAGTGTAGTCTCCGTGTGAGTACTTCAGCTGTATTTAACATATACGTATATGGAGTTGCGTATGAGTGCCTCTGTGGCATAGGTGCTGAGGCACTTAGTGATTCTTTGCTTAGTGGGGTCACTGGCCGCAGCACTGGACCTGAATAAGGGGCCTTCTGTGTCTGCAGGGAGGATGCACCAACTCCCTCTATCCTGATGGTAGCAACCTCGTAGCACTGTACCATCTTGTGGAACCCAAATCAAGGGCTAATCCTGGTCCCAAGCTCAGTGAAGCAGCCTGGGACCCAGGGGGTGGGGGAGCGTGTCCCTCCCCTGGCCCACATAGCCACTCATGCCTGCAGCTGTTCCTGACACCAAATGAATGGCCACAGGGGTGGCAGATTCCCAAGTGGGTTCAGTCACAGGTCTGCTCACCCTCCCATGGTCAGAAACTCCTTCTGAGTCCCCGCCACTCTCAAGTGGGGGATGTGGCAGTGCTGGCCAAGGAGAATTCCTCCACTCTCTTTGTGCCTATCGTAAGTATTGGCACTCACCAAAGACTCTGCTATTCCTTCTCCCTTCACTCATCCAAGTGTAGCTGCACATTCAATGCATTCTCTGTCCATGGAGGAGAGACAAATAATGTCTCCATTTAGTCAGCCATCTTGCCTCCCCTGAAATTTTTTTTTTTTTTTTTTTTTTTTTTGGTGGCTGGCCAGTATGGGTATCCAAACCCTTGACCTTGGTGTTATAATGCCACACCCTAACCAACTGAGCTATCTGGCCAGCTCCTGTCCTTTTGATAATAGCCATTCTAAAAGGAGTAAGGTGATATCTTATCATGGTTTTAATTCACATTTCCCTGATGATTAGTGATGTTGAACTTTTTTTCATGTGCCTGTTGGCCATTTGTATACCTTCTTTTGAGAAGTGTCTGTTCAGGTCCTTTCCCCATTTTTAAATTGGGTTATTTGGTTTTTAATTGGGCTATTGAGTTGCGTTCCTTATATATTTTGGATATTAGCCCCTTGTCTAATGGTTGGTTTGCAAACACTTTCTCCCATTCTGTAGGTTGTCTCTTCACTTTGTTCATTGTGACCCTTTCTGTGTAGAAGCTTTTTAGTTTGATGTAGTCCAATATGTCTGTTTTTGCTTACTTGCCTGTGACTTTGTACTCTTGTTCAAAAAAGCACTGCCCTCTCCCATTTTGTATAGTGTTTCCTGTATGTTTTCTTCTAGTAGTTTCATAATTTGGGGTTTACATTTAAATCTTTAATTCATTTTAAGATTTCTGGTCAAGATGGCAGAATAGACAGTCCCCAGCATCACTCTCTTCCACAAATCAACCAATTTACAACTATAAAAAGGCAATGACAGCCAAGCTGGGGCTGCTAGAACTCAGGGGAAGAGGAGGACAGACCTATGGAGTGCATGAAGGTGGGAGAAGCCATGATGAGAAAAAGAAAAAACCCCTCTGACAGTTTCAAATCCCAGCCATTTCCAGGCTGGAGCTGTGGAGTGCACAGAGAAGGAGCTGACAAAAAGCCACAGATGTGCCTTTCAGATGAAGTTGTTCGGAGGCAGAAGGGGAGAAGAGGGCCTTGGTGGTCCCCAGGCCAGCAATACCACTAATAAGGTTCCCATGCACCCACAAAGGACTGAGGAGCCACAACAATTGAAAAAAAGGAGCCACTCAGAGGCCAGTGAGTCACCACAAGGGACCAGATCATGGCCTGTCCCTTGGGAAGTGTTTGGAGCATGGGTGGCAGGGGAGACAGCTCCAATGGGGGAACACTGGGGCACAGCAAGGACAGCTGATCTGCACCCCAATCAGTGTAGAACCCCTCGGAGGAGGCTGGTTGGGAATATAGAATTGCATGGGGTGCAGTTTGATGAAAAGACTCAGGTCCAGACTATAGTTTCTACACAACCCAGGTGCACTGGATTTCACTAGAATTAGAATTACCTATAAAGTCAACCATAAAAACCTGAGCTGCACAAAAAGCCTTCCCTAGGGAACTAGCAGCAAAGCAGCAATTTAGCTCAACCACACAGCTCAAGTACTGATCTTCACAGGAAGTTCCCCATTTTAGAAGTAAGCAAAGGACATCAAATTAGTTCCAGCACAGAGTCTGAGTGGTGGGAACAGCAAATAATCCAACACAAAACTGAAAGAAAAAACAAAGTACCCACAACCAGAGACAAAGTTTGATATTAATAGTAAAGGTCTCATTTCACCAAAGAACATCTATAACACCTAGAAGGACCAGAAGTCCCCTGGGCTACCAAACCAGAAAGCGGGGAGGGTGGGGGCCTCAGCCATGCTCCCTGACACCTGCAACCAGTCCCAAGGGTGGGGAACTTGGGCCTTGGCTACACCCCACCCAACAAGTGCAACCACCCCAGCAACAACCACTGAGCTGCCTCAGGAAGTACCCTGGGCTCTCCCAAGCCAAGGTGGTGGGGGGCCTCAGGCCACAGTCATGACCCCCCCAACATGAGCAGCCAGCCCAGCAATCACCACCAAGCTGCTGTGGGAAGAGCCCCAGGCTCTCTCAAGGTGGGCAGTGGGGGGCTGAGGACCTCAGCCACACCCCCCACACACACCTACAGCCAGCTGTGATGACCATCAAGCCACCACAGGAAGTGCCCCAGGCTGTCCTGAGCCAGGGTGATGGGGGGCCTTGGGCCTCAGTCATGCCCCCCCAACACAAGCAACCAACCCAGCAACAACCACCAACCCACCGCAGGAAGCACCCCAGGCTCTCTTGAGCTGGGGTAGTGGGAGGCTGAGGGCCTCTGTCACGGCCCCCAACATGGGCAACCAGTGCAGCGATGACCACTGAGCCACAGTAAGAAGGGCCCTGGGTTCCTGAGCTCAGGAGGTGAGAGGCGAGAGCTTTTGCCCCCCCCCCCACATCTGCACCCAGCCCAGCAGTGACCAAACCACTGCTGGAAGGCCCCCAGTCTCCCCCGTGGGAATGTGGGGGGTGCCACAAGCCTCAATCCTGCCCCTCCTCCTTCTTCCATCACATTTCTTTCCCCTTTCCCCTCTCCCCCTCCCTCCCAACTGCTCTGCAACATCATAGAATGTTGAAAAATGATATTAATAAAATAAAATTAAAAATTAAAATAAAATAAAATAATTCATTTTGAGTGGATTTTTGTGTATGGTGAGAGATAAGGATCTAGTTTTAGACTTCTGCATGTGGATATCCAGTCTTCCTAGCACCATTTATTGAAGAGGCTGTTCTTTCTCCCACATATACTTTTGACACTTTTGTTGAAAATCAGTTGACTGTAAATGTGTGGGTTTATTCCTAGGCTCTCTATTCTGTTCTGCTGGTCAATTTGTCTGTTTTTATGCTGGTACCATGCTGTTTTGTTTACTATAGCTTTATATTGTATTTTGATGTCAGGTAGTGTGATGGCCTCCAATTTTGTTCTTTTTGTTTAAGATTGTTTTAGCTATAAGGGCCGTTTGTGGTTTCATACAAATTTTAAGATTGCTTTTTCTATTTCTGTGAAGAATGTCATTGGTATTTTGGTAGGGATTATATAAATGTTAGATTGCTTTGAGTAATACGGACCTTTTGATGATATTAATGCTTCCAACCTATGAACAGGGGATCCATGTATTTGTGTCTTCTTCAGGCTATTTCACCAGTGTTTTATAGTTTTTATTGTAAAGGTCTTTCATCTTGGTTAAATTTACTCCTTTGTATTTTTTCTTTTTCTTTTCTTTTTTTGGTAGATATTTTGAATGGGATTACTTTCTTAATTTCTTCTTCAGATATTTTCTTATTGATATGTAGAAATACTATTGATTTTTTTGTGTTGATTTTGTATCCTACCACTGTAGTGAATGAATTTATTAGTTCTAATAATTTTTTTGGTGGACTCTTTAGGATTTTCTATTTATAGGATCATATTGTCTACGTAGTTTAACTTCCTCCTTTTTAATTTGGATGCCCTTTATTTCTTTCTTTAGCCTTAATGTACTAGCTAGTACTTCCAGTACTATGTTAAATGAGTGGTGTCCATTGTAATGTCTCCTTTTTCATGTCAGATTTTATTTATTTGAGTCTTCTCTCTTTTTTCCTTGTTTGTCTAGCTAAAGCTTTATCAATTTTGTTTATCTTTTCAGAAGACCAACTGTTTCATCGATCTTTTATATTTTTTTAATCTCTAATTTATTTCTTTCTGCCCTGATCTTTGTTATTGCTCTCCTACCAATTTTGGGTTTAGTTTGTTCTTGTTTTTATAGTTCCTTCAGGTATAATGTTAGGTTGTTTATTTGAAGTCTTTCTACTTTTTTGATGTAGGCATTTATTGCTATAAAATTCCCTCTTACAACTGTGTTTGCTGTATCCCATAGGTTCTGGTATGTTGTGTTTCCATTTTCATTTGTCTCCAGGAATTTTTAAATTTTCCTTTAAATTTCTTCTTTGACACATTCATTGTTTAGGAGCATGTTGTTTAATTTCCATTTATTTGTACAGTTTACAATGTTCATTCTATTACTGACTTCTGGTCAGTAATCAAAAAGATGTATGATTTCAATTTTTTGAAATTTGTTGAGACTTGTTTTAGATCATAAGTTATGGTCTGTTCTAGAGTATGTTTCATATACTGCTGAGAAAAATGTGTGTTCTGCAGTCGATGGATGAAATGTTCTATAAATGTTCATTAGCTCTAATCAGTCTAGAGTTAAGCTTAACTCTTGTTGTTTCTTGGTTGATTTTCTGTGTGGATGATCTGTCCTTTGCTCAAAGTGAGGTATTAAAGTCCCAAACTATTATTGTGTTGGAGTCTAGTTTTCCCATTAGGTCCAGTAGTATTTGCTTTATATATCTGGGTGCTCCAGTGTTGGGTGTATACATATTTCAAATTGTTATATCCCCTTGTTGATCTTTTTAATGACCTTTCTCATCTTTTTTCACTTTCCTTGGCTCGAAATCTGTTTTATTTGATATGAATACAGCTACTCCTGCTCTTTTTTGGTTTCCATTTGCATGAAATATCTTTTTCCATCCCTTCACTTTCACTTGGTATGTATCCTTACAGGTGAAGTGAGTTTCTTGTAGGCAGTATATTGTTGGTGTTTTACAATCCATCAAGCCACTGTGTGTCTTTTAATTCAGGGATTTAATCCATCTACATTTAGAGTTATTATTGATATGCAGGGACTTGTTACTGCCATTTTGTTAATTTTATTTTTCTGGTTGTTTTGTAGATTCTTTTTTCCTTTTTCTAATCTTACTGTCTTCTTTTATGGTTAAGTGGTTTTTCTCTAGTAGTATATTTCAGTTTCTCACTATTTACTTTTAGTATGTCTATTTTAGGTTTTCATGTTATGGCTATCATCAGGCTTACAAAAACCATGTTATAGTTATAGCAGATTATTTAAAATTAATAACAACTTAACTTGATCACTAAGAAAAAAGAAAACACCACCAAAGTCAACTCTATATTTTGACATCATTCTGCACTCCTTTTTGACATTTTGTTGTTTCAAGTTACATTTTTTAATATTGTCTATTTCTTATATAATTGTTGAATTTGATATTATCTTGCTATGTTTAGCCTTTAGTCTCCAATAAAGATATAAGTGGTTTATTCACTGTTCTTACAACATTGGAGTATTCTGAGGTTGTCTGTGTACTTACCTTACTAGAGAGTTTTGTACCTTCATATGTTTTCTTGTTACACTTAAGTGTCATCTTTCTTCAGCTTTGAAGAACTCCCATTGACATTTCCTGTAAGGCATGTCTAGTGTTGATGAATTTCCTTACCTTTTGTTTACCTGGAAAAGACTTTATTCCTCCATATATGAAGGCTAGTTTTGCTGAATACAGAATTATTGGTTGACAGTCTTTTCCCTTCAGCACTTATATTGTATCATCCCATTCTCTCCTGGCCTGTAGCATGTCTACTAAGAAATTTTCTGAGATCTGTATTGGGGCTTTGTTGAATGTTGTGTGTTTCTTCTCTCTTGCTGCTTTCAGTATTTTTTCTTTGTCTTTGTTTTTGATAATTTGATTACGGTGTGTCTTGGGGTGTTCTTTGGATTGAATTTGTCATCTTTTTCTATATTTAGAAAAATTTCAGCCATTATTTCCTTAAATATACTTTCTAGATCTCTTCCTTTTTTGTCTTCCTTGGGTACACCAATTATACAGAGGTTATTTCACTTGAGGGAATCCCATAAGTGCTGCAATTCTGTTTTTTCTTCTTTTTTCTTTTTGCTCCTCTGATTGGAGAATTTCATATGTTCTGTCTTCAAGCTCACTGATTCTTTCTTCTGTTTGATCAAGTCTACTGTTGGAGCTTTCTATCAAGCCTTTCAGTTCAGATAACTTATGCTTAATTTCTATTTGTTTGGTTTTTTTAATTGATTGTATTACTTTGTCAAGTTATTTATTCTGCTTCTGGATTGTTTTTCAAATAACACTTATTTTCTCTGTACATTTTCCTACAACTCTTTGAACTTCTTTAAGAGGATTATTCTGAATTCTCTGTCAGACATCTCATAAATCTGCTGTTCTTCTGGGTCCTTTTCCGGCATTTTGTTGGTTTCCTTCAATGGTGTCATATTTCTCTGTTCTTTCTTTATCTTTGTGTCTTTACATTGATGCCTGCTCATTTGATGAGCTGCCTACCTCTTCCAGAATTTATAGGTGTTCTGTAGTGGTGTTAGACCTTTCCTGTACAATATTAGGACTTTGTCTCTGGTTTGTGAGTTTTTTCTTTTTTTCATTTTATGGTGGATTAATAGCAACCACCACCACTTACACACTGCA
The DNA here is from genome assembly GCF_000696425.1 of Galeopterus variegatus. Taxonomy (NCBI): domain Eukaryota; kingdom Metazoa; phylum Chordata; class Mammalia; order Dermoptera; family Cynocephalidae; genus Galeopterus; species Galeopterus variegatus. The sequence goes on from NW_007733213.1 coordinate 28,169, forward strand.
CTTGAACTAATGTGCTGTCCTGTGGTTAATTCCAAGATTGAGGGAAACTTCCTATGGGGACTGGACCTTAAACTCTGTGCCTGAGGTAAATTGCTGCCTTGGTACTATATTTTGGACTCAGAAAAACTTTTTATACAACTGGATTTTAAATGTCACCCTTTTAGTCATTTCTGGGTCATGGGTGTTCACCATAAATGCAATTGGCCTGTCTGGAAATACTGGCCTGGGACTGAGTCTTTTCCGCAAACTGCACCCCCTGCAGTTTTTTCACACTAACCAGTCTCCACTGTGTGGTGTTTTAGCCAATCGGAAGGCAGATCAGCTGCCTATGCCGTTCCCTGATGTACCACCACCACCCCCAGCACTGCAAACATTTCCCATGGGGCAGGCCCCACATGAATCCTCTATGAAGACTCACCGACCTCTGGGTGATTTCTTCCTTCTGTTGGTTGAAGTCCCTTTCTCCTAAGTAGATGCAAGGGAAGCTTGCAAGCAGCTTTTCTGGGCTGGGAAATGAGATGGTGCACTACAAAGTGATATTTTATTTATTTATTTATTTATTCATTCACTCATTCATTCATTCATTTTGCCAGTGGTCATGGCACCCTTCTCTGTTGCAGACTCCAAGAAGCTTCATACATCTCCAGGTAGCTATTCCGCATGCTGGTAGCAGCTCTGTGCACTGTGTCACACCAGCCTGGGGAATAGCTGGGGCTAGGTCTGATTGGGGTGATCCTTCCTCTTGCTTGCCACAGGTTTCCATGCCTTCATGGACTCAGAGGGTCTCTCCTCTTCTCCCTCCAAGTTCCAGTAATGGCAATTTTGGTCTTTTAATAATTGTAAGTTGATCTCCTGTGGGGAGGGAGAGGAGTGACACAGGATTACCTATTCCACCATCATGGTCAGAGCCACTCTATTCTCACTTCTCATAGGTGAATAGGATTAGGTGAATATTTAAGTAGAAAGAAAAAAAAAACCACTCATAGTGTTGGCAGCCATCTTTGGAGACTATTTGCTGCAATCTTAAGTAAATGTTTCAACCTTTGGCTACATCAAAATTTACTTATCCCTTGAATGACTGTAGTGGATTGAATTATATCCCCCCAAAACTACCTGAACTTTGAATTGTGTCCCCCAAGTTTGATGTATTAGAAACTTAGTCCCCACTGTGACTGTTAAGAGGGTGGGAAATCCTATTACAGTAATTGAAAGGTGGGGCCTTGAAGAGGTGATTAGATTGTAGGACCGTGCAGTAGTGAATGGATTAATAATGGTGGTCATGGGTGTGGTTCTGAGGGCTTTAATAGAAGAGCACATGAGAGTTTAGTCTCTCTGCCATTTCACAGTGTGATGCCCTGCCATCACTGAAGTCACCACCAAAGAAAGCCTTCAGCAGATGTGTTCCCCGGACTTTGGACTTCCCAGTCTCAGAAACTATAAGCAGTAAATTTTGTTTTCTTTCTAAACTACCCAGTTCCAGGTATTTTGTTACAAGTAACAGAAACGAACTAATACAATGATTATTATTTTTTCTAGTTTTTTTCCTAGTTTTTACTAGTATAAGTAATGCTATTATAAACATCTTTATGCCTAAAGGTTTTTATGTATTTTAAATTATTTTCTTAGGATAGAGTCCCAGGTATAGAATTACTGGGCTAAATGGTAGGTTGTTTGATGTTTAGTTTTCCAAAGGGTTGAACCAGTTTTTAGAGTACAACAGAGCAACAGAGTGCCCATTCCAGTGCATTTTCCCTATTATTTTATAGAAGAGATAATTACTGATTAAATACTAATTTTTGACAGCACCGAGTCTCTTGCGTCTTAGGTTAGATAAATTCCTTGTAGCCCAAATGTGTGTAAAACCTTACAGTGTAAAGCAGGTCTTCTCAACAGCTCACCAGTATTCCTTACTCTCAGGCATGGAATGCCAACTCTCAGAGGATGCTTTTTTGGGAAGGTGAGCAGGTGGTGAGGGTAAAGGCACAGAGATTCTTTCTTAAGGAGTGAAAGAGATCATGGAGGGAGTGGTCGTAAAGAGAACAAGCAGAAGTGGATAGGGTTAAAAGAAAAACTTTAGACAAATTAAGTTTAACAGGGTTTAATTGAGCAAGGAATGATTGATGGTGAACTGGGCAGCCGCCAGAACCAGAATAGGTTCAGAGTGACTCCAGGGCTACCATGTGGTCAGCTAAGATTTATAGACAGAAAAAGGAAAGTGATGTATACAAAACAGGAGTGAGGTACAGAAACACCTGGATTGGTTATGGCTGGGCTTTTACCTTATTTAAACACAGTTTGAACAGTTGGCTGCCTGTAATTGGCTGAGACTCGTCCACCTATTACAAGCGTAGATTACAGTCGGTTTGCACATCAAGTTAGCTTAGAGTTCACTATTTCTGAAGAAAGCTTTAGGACAAACTTAATTTAACGGGACCCATATACTGGGTGAGTCCACCTGTTTTCAACATGGTTATGTGTATGCGGCAGCAATGGACCCAAACACCACAGAAAACTTGGGGTACCCACACAATGATGTTATTTCATTTTACAAAATAGCGATATTCTATAACAATGTCCCATAACCTTTTAAAATTTAACATATCATAAAATTTCTATCTTATTAAATATGTCTATGCATGATTTAAATAGTTTACATTATGTTAAATAAAATATATAGATTCTGAATTAGGTACTAATTAGGTATTCTTTTCATTTTAAAGATGAGAAAACTGATGTGCAGAAAGTTTTAAAAGCTTCTACAGGTCCCACAACTAGTAACTGCATTTAAATCCAGTTGGGTCTGACTCCAAACCCAAGATTTTCCCATTGTACTATGTTGACACTCAGGGCCTAAAAAAATTAAGCCCAGTACCAATCTTCTTCTTTTGATATCTGACAGAAGCTCTGGGGAGCAGGGTGTCTACATGAGAAAGCAGAGTGGTTGAAATACAGCTCCAACCACCATCCCCTGAAATTTTTCTATTATTTTGCAATTAACAAGCTTATGGCCATTTAAATTCAGTTTGGGTTCTTGAGTATTAGGCATTGGGAACACAAAGATAAACAGGGATGCCAGTTTATACAGATGTGTCTGCTTGGACACATTTCAAAAGCAGGGGCAGAGGGGAAAGCAAATTAAGGCGTGGAACTCGGTGCTGGCGTGAGATTCCCAGAGCAAGCCAGTGGAGGCTCCTACCCCCAACATTCACAGCCCACTCAGAGATCGCTGCTGGTCCCTCTGTGCACATGTACTGCTTCTGCCAGAGAAATGTACTGCTTCTGCCAGAGAAATGTGGCCTAATTAGAGTGGCACAAATTTGCTCATATGTTAGATATCTTAGATTCCTCTTGATACCAAAGGAAGTCTTTCTCCCACCCCCCACCCCCCCGCACCTTTTTTGGGGCATCATTTGCTAAGTCCCTCTGAGTACCCAATTCAGGCAGGACATGAGAATTTACTTCTCTAAGAGGGTGCCTCTGACTCCCACTAGAGGGCACTTGCTGCTGGCTCTGGCTTAAGTACCATTCCTGGGGGGATTCAAAGTGCTGTTTCTGTGGTCAGCCTTCTGTCAGATTCACAAAAAGCTCCTGGTGTTTGGTTGGTTTGTTCTACAAAAATGGTTAAAGAGTGTTTCCTTGGGCAGCTGAGAGAGGAGAAGGGAAGGGTGGAAGGATTCCCTGCCCAACTCACTCTCTTCAATATCCCCTCCCCTCCCTTCCCTTCCTGACTGTTCCTTCAAGCGGCAGGCCCTCCAAAAGGAGTTGTGAGAACTCCTAGTTCAGTACACAAAGGAGGAAAAACAGAACATTGAGATGCAAAGATTTGTGAGGGAGAAAGACTCACGTAAGAAAAGGAAATTAGAAACCAAGCAAGTAGAATATTCAAAAGACAACCACACACCATTCATAATAATGAAGTTTCCATGACTCCCTTTGGCTCTCAGGTTGGTCTCCTTCATAATTTATATGGCAACTCTCCCCTGCTCTGCAAACAGGTGGGTGTGGGGGGGTTTACAAATGTTTCCCATTGCTCCCTTTTACTGTCTCCGAGAGCAAGGTCAGGCTGTCCAGAGGATTTCCCTTGGGTGCCCAGATGGTGCAACAGGCTCCACATGCCTGCCATTTGCATAAGGCAACGGAGTGAGATAATGGCATTTCTGGGACTTGCAGGCACATTTCCTCATGAGCACCATATGGACAGTGCTGAGGTCCCTCAACCACCACAGGAGGGTGGGATTGGGCTGAGCAGTGTAGGCAAATGTCAGTAGACAAGTGGACTTTGAAACAGAAGCAGCACTCAGACTGTTCCTTTGGAAACCAATGCTACAGAGATCCCATTTTTGGTTGTGTCTTGTTCAACTGAGTTATGGAGTGGGGACTGTACATGGCATGCTCCGCTCCACTGCCATCACCCTAGTCCAGGTCCATTCTTCTCCATACCTGTGCTTGCATCTAGTTTTCCCTCATTTCACCCTCTCCTTTTCAGTCTGGACTGTGCACACACTGCCATAAACATCTTCCCAAAACACTGCTTTCACCATGTCCCTCCCCAGGTAGAAGACCTTTTACAGTGGAAATCACAAATAAATCATATCAGTCCAGTAGATATGCTTTGTTTGACCTATGTGATGTTTTAAAAAAATATTTTGAATTTGTTTCCAACATTGAAAAAAGGAAGGTTTTACATAAAAATCTGAATTTCTAGCTTTCTTAGAAAAATTAGAAGATTTGGCAACTCTAGGCGTCCCTTTCCACATTGCAATCAACTGGAGCAGAGTAGCACCTGCTGCATTCATACAAGGCGCTAGCGACGCCCAGTACCAATCTTCAGTACTGATGCCCAGTATCTTTTCATGCACTTACTAGCCATTCATATGTCTTCTTTAGTGAAATATCTATTCAAATCCTTTGCCCATTAAAAAAATTTTTTAAAAAAGAGTTCTTTGCCTTTTTATTGTTGAGTTGTCAGTGTTTTTCTTTACTTATTTTGGACAATTTTTTCTTACTCCAATCCACTGTTGTAGTTAATAATTCTTTATATTAAACATTTCCCATTCAGGGCCGGCCGGTTAGCTCATTTGGTTAGACAATGGTGCTGATACACCAAGCTCAAGGGTTTGGATCCCCTTACCAACCAGATACCAAAACTGAAAAATAAAATAA
>NW_007733213.1:33827-34935 GCF_000696425.1 Galeopterus variegatus
AAAATAAAATAACTTTTCCTGTTCAAATTACTATGTGGTATCTCTCTTTATTGGATCCTGACTTATAAAGGTGGCTGCTAATATTTACCCTCTGATAAGCTCACAGGAAATACCCAGAACAGAATTAAGAAAGAAAGAGGGCTGCTGGTTATCTCAGTTGATTAGAGCGTGGTATTATGACATCAAAGTCAAGGGTTTGGATCCCCATACCAGCCAGCTGCCAAAAACAAAAAAAGAGAGAGAGAGAGAGAGAGAGAAAGCTTTGGAGCCAGACAGATTTGCATTTGGATCCCAGTTTTGCCACTCACTTCTAAGTGGCCTTAAACAAGACATTTAACGTTTCTGAATTTGCATGTTATCATCTGTAAAATAGGAAAATCATGCCCATTTTACAGAATTTACCTGAAGAATAGAGATAATATACATAAATAGCTTATTACAGAGACTGGCACTTAGTAATGACTCAATAAATGATAACCAACAATAGCAGCAGCAAGTGATCAAGAGATGAAAATACATCTTAGAGTGTTCTATACTTAAGAGTATTACTCAGTCAAGCTACATTTGATGAAAAGGTCCTAGTTGTTTAGTAAAATATGCCCTTAACTGGCACCTGTGTGCTGCTATTATTGCTAAGGAGATGTCAAAGAGAGAGAGAGAGGCTAGGTGACAATTGCTCAGGAAGGTCCTCATGCAGTGGCTACACTTTGGGAACTCATCATGAATACGGGATCTGGTTATCATCTGCACAGGGTCCATTTGATCAGTACCCCAGGAGGGTCCAAGTTTTAGAAGGCTGAGTTACGTCAACTAAACTCACATAGTTATTTTTGTCTTTAGGATAAACGGAGTGACTCACTCTTTCAAGGATTAATCCATTACTCAGTAACTGCCTGTTAAGAAGGTTAAAATATGATTTCTTATTTTAGCATTCAACTTAACTACATATGGAGACAAAGCCTTAAATTAAAATGATCAAGTTTCTATTGAAAAAACGTAAGTGACGAAATATCACAGGCATCACTGCAATGCTTATGGCAATAATTATTTAGCTTACCACTGGTTTGGACATATTCATATATTCAGGTTTTATATGTAAGACTTTTTT
>NW_007733213.1:36123-37376 GCF_000696425.1 Galeopterus variegatus
TAGTGTGCCACGTGGTTTTATTTAGTAAAAAACAGGCCATTTTTGTCACAAAATAGGGGTCCCAATGTACCCTGTAAGAGAATAGAAGACAGTAGATGCTCCCATCTACAGAGGCAGAGAAATGGGATGGGCTCTGGACTGAAGAAAGGGAGAACTTTGGGTCTGCTGGAATTGGGGCCTAGTTCTGTCATGGAGATGTAATGGCATTTGTCAGCTACTCTCTGTTGTATGTTCCTTGTTCCAAGGGCCTTTGTGACACATTCGGATTGGTGTTAGTTAGCCATGTTTGGGAAGCTAAGGAATATGGCTGTGTGCACATTAAAGGTACAGTATGTGGAGTGAGCTATTATTCCTGGAGAATTGAGCTACAGGATGGCAAGAGGTGAAAGCAGGAGCTTGGCACCTCAGTGTTCCAGGGCAAGAACTCTGGCTGAGATGACATGTGACAAACAGAGAGGACTTATGGAACAGGTGAGCTTTTCTCCATGATCACTGGAGGTACTTGAGAAGGCAAACCTGACAAAAGACTGGACTTCCTGCAGTCATGGAGCATAGGGGCTCAAGCTATTGTTATTTGAGTATTAAAAGGCCAGAGAATTTGAGCACTTCTGTTCTATATAAATATACATATTTTAATATCGCAGGTCTAACTAAATCACTGAAGCTATCAGAAGCAGAAGCTCAATCCTAGTATGATATTAATAACCTGGCATTTCCAAATCATTCTTAAAAAAAAGAAACACAGAAATGACACTGACTCTCCTCTATATTTCCCCCTTTTCTCCTGCTACGCTTGAAAATCTGGGTGGAAGTCAAACAATTCTTGCTCATGGTCCATACAGGACTCTGCTCCTTACAGCACCTCTTGCTTCGTGGCTCCTGCAATCGATTAGCTCTGATGCTTTGCTGTGATTCAGTTTCTGTTCTTGACTTGTGTTTTACTCCACATTATTCGTTACCCTGCTCTTATGAAGACTTAGGCCCTCATGGTTTCGTTGGACTTTTAGTAGTCTCTGACCTCTTCCTTACCTTCTCCTTTCTTTCTTCTTTTCTCCTTCTCTTTCCTGTTCTAGAAAAGGATTTAAGGTGCTTATAGAGATATAGTTATCAAGATTACTTAAAAGCAGAAGAATAAAGAAAAAAAAAAACAAGAATGGAGAATTAAAAAAAATTTTTTTTAAGGAATGGAGAATAAGAGGATACAAAATATATCTCTAAGAATCCCAACTCTTGGGGCCGGCCCGGGGGCGCAC
>NW_007733213.1:37459-38298 GCF_000696425.1 Galeopterus variegatus
ACAAAAAGGAAAAAAAAAAAAAAAAAGAATCCCAACTCTTGGTTACTGGTGGGACTCCAACTGATGCCAAGCTTGCTGGAGATCAATCAGAAAAAGGGGAGTCCGTTAACTGCCCAAGTCACAGGGTCATGAGGAAAAAAGCATGACAACCTATTCTTAATACTAAACCAACACTAAGCAGTGTAATGAAGAGGGTCCTCAACAGCAATTCTTATGGGAGGCATTAGGATGGAATTCATTAGGGGCGACCACACCAAAACTGAGTTCAATACAAATAGTTCTCCAGGGGCCAGTTCACTAAGGTCTGCTGGTCTAGATTTTATTGTTTGTTTGTGTTTGTTTGTTGTTTGTCATCATTGTTTGTTTTCTGGTTTTTTGGGGGGTGGGGGACAGCCGGCCAGTAAAGGGATCCAAACCTGTGACCTTGGTGTTACCAGCACCATGCTCTTCCAAGTGAGCTAACTGGCCAGCCCCCTGGTCTAGATTTTAATAGATGTTGGTGAGTTTGAGACTCCTCTCCCTGACAAGTTCTGGATCTAGCTATCCTGTGTTTCCTAGTACACACAGGACCTTACTCCACAATGGACCACTGCCCTGCAGATAGGGTGACTTTTCTACTTTGTCCCCGAGCCCTGCCAACCCAGTCTTCCTCTGTTTATGGCCTGGCTCCAGGAATTTTTCAGCTCAGTCTGGGTTGCTCTCCCCTCTCCTCCCTATCAATGTTTAGGACTCCACCCTATTCATCTATTCTTGTTGAAAGTAACTTCTCCTTCCTAGTCATCTGTGTGATTTTGGGTAATGTCTTCATTCTTTCCAAGCTTTATTTTTCCCAGCTATAA
>NW_007733213.1:38617-45651 GCF_000696425.1 Galeopterus variegatus
GCTAAATCTGGTACTCTACTTATTTCACATAAGATTTTTCACAGGGAGACTATGTCTTTCAGTTCTTTAAGCCTCTCTTCTTCCCAAATTACAGGTCATAGTGCTTCCAACATAGTAGGAACTCAGTGTATATGGACTGGATTATTCCAGTTGGGATGCTATGTAAAGGAGGAACAGAGCAGAGGGAGGAAAGCCACACACCCACCAGAGGGGCCACATCGCAGTCAATTAAAGCTATGGCAGGATCATGTTCCCAAGGTCCCCACATACCATTCTCCAAAGATATTTCCCCTGTCAGAGTATGATTGAGAGACAGACAGAGTGAGACAGAGAGTGGGACAGAGAGAGAGAGAGAGAAAGAGAGAGAGGCAAGGGTGGGAGGTAGGAGGAAGCTGGAACAGTCTTTTTTTCTCTCACTCAATTTCAGTAAATAACTCAGATTTTTTAATAGCCCTATTTTTCAATTCTCTTACAATTTAATTTGAGGGCTTTGTTAATGCACATTGTTAGTACAATAAAGCTTTTTTTTCTTAAATACAGAGAAGCTTTGTGTTTGAATGAAAATCACATACAGAAGGAATCTAATCTCTTTATTATAGAGAAATTCTCAAACATGATTTTTCCAAAAGAAAATCTCTTTATTGTAGAGAAATTCTCAAACATGAGTCAATCACTCCCCCTGCCCCTTTCTCTGCCAACCCCTCCACTCTTTATTATAGAGAAATTCTCAAACATGAGTCAATCACTCCCCCTGCCCCTTTCTCTGCCAACCCCTCCAGTGCCACCTAAGGAGATTTGCAAATAACTCATGGTGTTTAGGGAAAATCAGCAAGCTATTTAGCTTTTCCTAGATAGGTGGGTCTTAATAAAAAAGAATTATCCTCCCTTCAGTTTATGGAACAAAGGGGATGTAGGGAGGGTCCAGGGTGGAGGAGAGCTAAGTCAGCCTGCCTGTTTAGGGAGCTCAAGCATATCAAGGCATGTCAGAGTATTCAGGGTGGCCTGCCACACTTCTGTTTGAATGAGGGCTTAATGAGCCTCAAGGGAGACAGGACCAGTTGGAGCTGAGTGCCCACTTTAATAGTTGCAGCTTGTAAGAGGGATACCTTTTCGTGTCCCAAGCTGAAACATTTTACCTGGAAAAAATGGACAGATAAGTGTACAACTCAATCCAGGGACACTGGGTGTAAATGAAGGGATGATTTTAAGTATAACACTGAGTAATAATATAGAATATGGTATGCCTTCCAGGTAAAACCTCGGGAGAGTCTCTGTCTTTGCCTAGTTCTAACCACTTTGGACATCTGCATATGGACTTCAAAAATCAGGTAAGGTCCACCCAATCCAGACATCTCTCTATAACAAGATCTAAAAGAAACTTTTTACCTTAGGACTTTATGAAGATGGAAGAATTAATTGAGCATGACTGAGCCAACATTCTGGAATTAGAACTTTATCATTTTACCATATGGCTAACCCATGCATAAGTGCATACACAAACTGTAAAGGACATAAAGTAGACACATGAAGGAACTGATAAAAATCCTTAGGTCTGTCTGAGAGAATTACTGATGTTCTGGTCAAATTCATAATTCTCTTTCTTCTATTTCTATAGATTCTCTTCTATGCACCATACCATTTTTTTTTTTCTAAACAACAAGGTGTATTGAGGTGTGTCTTTCTTCTATTGGAGACTTTATTCTCTGTCTTTATTATGTACTGGCTGGAAGTTCATTTTATGCACAATTTGTATCAGTATATTGCCAAGCAAATCTTTGACTTCTTCCAATTAGCAAAGAGAAATAACCAGCCAAGAACTTCCACAGCCTCCCACCGCTACATCCACTCTACTACCAGTACCTGTTGCAAATCCTCTGTCCTTCTGTCTTTAACACAGATGAGCTCTCTGTCTTCTCTCTAAGCCCAACTCTTCCACTTGTCTTTCGCCTACTCAAGCACATCGCTCTAGCAATTCTTCTTGTCTTTGTCCCCTTGTCATCTATGTCACTGAATCATTCTTATTAGCATGCCCACAGGCTGTTATTTCTCCCACCTTAAAAAATAAATGTTTTCTTGTCCCCACTTCCTTCTGTAGCTATGTTCTATTTCTCTTTTCCGCTTTATAGCAAAGAGTTGCTACCTCCCATTTCTTTCACCCTTTGCAAGCCCACACCAAGCAGGCATTCATATCCATCAGTTCACTGAAACTACTTTTGTCAAGGTTCACAATGACCTCTATGGAGCTAAATATAATAGTCATTTCACATTTCTCGTGATCGGTCACCTCCCCTCCCCTCATTCTCTCTCCAACCTTTTCTCTGACTTCTTCCTCTCGCCACTCCAGCCACACTGTCCTTACTGGTCCTCACATCTTCTAAGCACACTCTCTCCTAGGCCTTTGCTGTTTACTCTGCCAAGGATGCTCTTCCCCCAGGTGTTTGCATGTCTGGCTCCCAAATCTCTTTTAAATCTCTGCCCAAGTGTCACCTTTTAAGTGAGGCCTACCCTGATCACACTATTTAAAATTTCAGCTCCCACCCCACCTTGCTGTCATTCCTGGTTCCTTTTTGATTTGGTTAACCATTGCTGTGTAGAAAATTACCCTCAAACTTAGAAGTTTAAAACAACAGTAGATGTTTATTATCTTGCAGTTTCTGTGGTTAGGAATTAGGGAACACTTTAGCTGGCTGGTTCTGGCTTGGGGTCTGCTATCAGGTTACAATCTATGTCAGCCTGGGCTGCAGCAGTCATCTAAAGGCTTGAATGGGGCTGGAGGATCTTCTTCCAAGATGGCTTATTCACATGGCTGTTGGCAGGAGGCTTCAGGTGCCCTCACATGGACCTCTCCCAGGGATGCTTGAGTGTGCTTCATGACTTGGCAGCTGGCTTCCCCCAGAATAAGCAATCCAAGAGAGCCAGGCAGAAGCTGCGATGTCTTTTATGATCTAGCCTTGGAAGGAACACACCATCACTTCTGCAATATCCTGTTGGTCTCACAGGCCAGCCCTATCTAGTGTGGGAGGAAAAACAAGGTGTGTTTCCAGGAGGTGAGGATCACTGAGGGCTGTCTTTGGTTAAAACAATTTTTAAAAAATCAATACATAATAATTATACATATTTATGAAGTCAGAGTGATATTCCAATACATACATACAATGTATAATGATGAAATCAGGGTAATTAACATATCTATTGCCTCAAACATTTATCATTTCTTTGTATTGAGAACATTCAAAATCCTCTCTTCTAGCTATTTGAAAAGATACAATAAATTAATTATAGTTACCTAACACTACTTTAAAACTCTAGAACTTGTCCTTCCTACCTAGATAAGTAAGTTTGTATTCATTAGCCAACCTCTCTCTATCCCCACCCTCTACTCTTCCCAGCCTCTAGTAACCATAATTCTACTCTTTGCTTCTATAAGCTCAACTTTTTTAGCTCCCACATATGAAAGAGAACATGTGGTATTTATCTTTCTGTGCCTGACTGGTTTCACTGAACATAATGCCTTCCAGGCTCATTTGTGTTGCTGAGAATGTCAGGATTTCATTCTTTTTTAATGGATGAGTAGTATTCCATTGTGTGTATATATATATATACCACATTTTCTTTGTCCATTCATCTGTTAGTGGGCACTTATGTTGATTTCCTATCTTGGCTATTGTGAGTAGTGCTGCAATAAACATGGGTGTGCAAATATCTCTTCTTTGGTATACTGATTGCTTTATTTTTTTTACTTGATTTTTTCATAGCACTTATTACCTTCTAATATACCATATAATTTACTTATTTAAGATGTTTCTTTTTAGTTTCCCCATGCCAGAATGTAAGTTCCTGAGGGCAGTGATTTTGATCCATTTTGTCAACTGCTCTATCTCTAGTGTCTAGCACAGTGTCTGGCATACAGCAAGTACTCAAATGTTTATCAAATGAGTGATTGAACATAAAGTTCTACAAAATTTTATCTGCCTGCCCTGATTATTATTCTGGAGCAGCTACTCTCTCTTAAATTGCAAGAAGCTGCAGCTCCAGCCAGACCTTTACACTTCTCTGAGCATTAGTGACCCATATTTGTTGTCTGACCCGATCTATTTATTTAGTGCCTTTGCTGGAGTGGGTAACTTCCTGGTTGAGATCTGATCTAAAAACCAATTCTTCCTCATTGGAACCACCACCACACACATGCACAGTGAGAGGTTTTCTTTGACCATTTTCTCACCCACTGTGTGTCCTAACTCAGGCCCTCATGGTAAGGGGGGGATGCCAACGAGCAGAAGGAGAGAGTCCGAGGAGAGACAGCTGTGAGAGAATCAAGGGCACATGATGCCTCTGTTCTGTGGCCCGAGAGAGGAATTGTTGACATCTGGGGGGTGATCCCGCTGCCACCAGAGTTCAGGAATGAGCGAGAGGAGAAGCAGCACCTGTTGCCTCGCTGCTGGGCCTTGGCAGTGCCATTAGCTGAGGTGATAATGGACATGCCGGTGCCTGAGGAGGTGGGATGCCAGCCGAGGGGAGTGGCAACAGGGCTGGTGGCAACTGTGAAGCGCAGGGGCCCAACTGGGGAGAGGAAGGCCCTGGCTGCTCCTTTCCTTGACTTTTCCTCGCAGGCTGTTGCATTGAGCATTTCCCCACACTTGTTCCCTGCCTCTTCCCTTTCCGCAGGCTTTTCCTCGCAGCCTGCAAACATGCTTTGCTCTCCCTTATCCAAAAAGCTTCTTCTCTCTCCTGGGACCACTTTCCCTCAGGCCTTAGCCATCCCTCAAATGAAACAAACGCATATATAAAACCACACTCCTCTACCACTTAGTCCTGTTTGCAGCCACCAGCTATCGTTCCATTTGTCTTTCCTTAGCAAACTTATTAAATGAGCTATCCATACACCTGGACTTTCTCAATTTATTCATTTATTAATTTATTCAATAAGCAATTTATTGAGGGCCTACTACGTACAATATACTGGGCATAGAGAAGTGGGTGATCGTTTCTACCCTGAAGGAGCTCTCCACCTCACAGGGGACACAGATAGGTAAACAAATTACAATACAATGTCGTAAGTACAACAAAGAAGGCAAGTACAATGTTAAGGGTAACCTAGAAGAGGGTCATTGATAGAAGAGCGGCAGGAATCAGAGATGGTTTCCTAGAAGATGTGGAGCCTGAACTAGATTTTAAGGACAACAGGTAACTGTAGGGGTGGGGCATAGGGGAAACCAGAGAGTGTCTAGGAAACTGAATAAGAGATACTGGTCAACTTAATCAACTGCCACAGAGACACGATGTAAATGAGGGACACATTGTAAGACAGCAGCTAGAGAGAAGTGCAAGGTGAGAGAAGAACGGCCGGGGTTGGGAGAGACAGTAACATAATGACCACCAGCCTCCCAGGGCTGGTGTGAGAATCAAGTGAGTGACGTACTAGCTACCTGTGTTAACATGCAGTGTGCTTACGCAATGGCCGGCACACAGTTAGTAGGCGGTGGGACTAGAATGCAACTTCTCTCCCGGGGATGGCAATCCCATGCTCATTCTGTTGCATCAGATAGGCCTGGGGAAAAGTTTCCACATTGGAGAGTTCTTGAGTAATGGGAAGAGATGAGAGAGACTGGGGAGGGCCACCTGAGGCTACTCAGAGGTCTCACGGCTCTTTCAGGAGAAACAAGGCTCTGAGCGTCCTGTGTTCCGGCAAGGTCAAACTTCCCCTCACCAATTCTCCCTACGTGGCTTCTTAGCTGGACTTCTTCAAAGAGGATTGTCTGATAGCCCCATCCTAGGGAACCTTATCTCATGACAGCCCCAGATGTCCCCACACTCCTCCCAGCAGCATAGTGCAGCTAGGCAGCTTGGCCATCGGGGAGGTGACTGCAGCTACTGAGGACAGCTGAGTTCCAGCCACTGCAGTTCTGTTGGCTGCCCCAAGAGCAGGGAAGGAGTGTCATTCTCAGGGAGGAGGGTTGTAGGAAGCTCCCCAGGTATGACCACAGGAGGTTGTGGCCACACAGAATGGTGCAGCAGATCCCACTCAGTCCCTGGCCTGGAGACAGTCTCAGATGGAGACAAACATAGCATATTTATGACTAAAAGTTTTACAGTGCCATTCATAAAGATGAAAAAAGTGACTCATAATCATACCATCCAGAAGTGGCTATCGTTAACATTTGGAGTAATTCCCTCCAAACTTCTTCCCTTGCTGGTTTTTTCACTTAATATGAAAACTTCATTTCATGTTAGTAAATATACTTCAGAATCCATCATGTTAAATGGTTGTATGTTATTCCTGTGAATAGACTAAAGGGGTATTTGAATACGAGAAGGACAAGAAGACACTGGAATCTTATATGCCACCTCACTGATCTCCCACCAGGCAGCCCTTCTGATGCCACATTCCCACCCGCCCAGTGTATCTGAAGCAGGGCTCTTTCCCCCAAACCATTCTCTCCTCCCAAAGTTCCATTCTTCTAGTCACCCGCACTGAGACCTCTAGAGTCACCTTTTCTTCCTTCCCTTAACATCTTCCCCTTACATAAATACATAAAAGAGATTTATTATAGGGAATTGGCTCACATAATTATGAGGGCTGGCGAGTCCAAAATGTGCTGAGCCAGTGTCCCAGTGCACGTTTGAAGACCAGCAGCTGCTGTAGAACCAGGAAGAGCAGGCGCGCCAGTCCAAAGGTCGCCAGGCAGAAGGGCTCCCTCTTACTCAGGAGAGGTCGGCCTTTTGTTCTGTTCAGTCTTTCAACTGATTGGATGAGGCCCGCCCACAGTATGGAGAGAAATCTGCTTTATTGAGTCTACTGATTTAAACATTAAACTCATCCAAAAACACCTTCACAGAAACACCAAGAGTAATGTTGGCCTGGAAGAGAGGAAACATGATAGTAGGGTCCCACAGCCCTCCCCACCTTTTCTCTGTCCTGACTGAGAAGCACAGAGTGACTTGACCACTCTGCGACCCAGCCAGCTGCATATTTTCCCCAGCAGGTTTGAACCCAAGCCAGGGCCTTGAACATTCCTGGACTCTGAGAAAGGTGT